>NC_081407.1:194559015-194831292 GCF_030272615.1 Cryptomeria japonica | reverse complement strand
GAAGTAAGATGAGAGAGAGGGGGAAAAGAAGAGATACATGCATGTATACAAACATATATACATATATCTATATAAATATATGTGTATATAAATATAAATATGCATATATACATATATAAACACATATTATCTAGGTATGTCTAAAACATGTGTAGTAAATGCTAAGTTTACAAGCATACATTATTATGTCTTCATAACCCGTACGGGTTTTGTGAAACAAAAAAAAATGTTTTTAGTTCTTCATAACCCCTACAGGTTTTGTGAAACAAAAAAAAATATTTCTAGTTTTACATAACTCGTACGGGTTATTTAGAACTATGAATAGTACTTTTGGTTTTTCAAAACCCGTGTGCGCGTTTTGGCTGGGTAAGAGGGTTGGAAAACAACCCTAAGGCTTGCAAGCCCATTTCCCCCCCTTTTTTGTTCCTTTACACGTTTTTCATCTTCCACCATGATTTCTTGACTTCATCGTCATCAGGTTTACAAATGATCAAGTGGGTATCTATAAAATTACCACCATAATCTTACACATCTTCTTAGTTTTCTGACCATATAAATTTTTCTAGTTTTGGACAACATTAGCATAGTAAACTTTAATTTTCTTTATCAGTGCCTTGACAGTGCTCACAGACATATGTCTACCATTTTTTTAATAATTTTTGATATACTTGACCAAATTAAAAATAAATTATATATTATTGTTCTACGCTAGATTCTATACAATTTTTTTTTTTTAAATTGCATTTTTTAGTATTTTGATGCAAGTTATGCCCAGCGCACGAACAGGTACCAAATTTTAAGGATGCAGTCACTTCCAAAAATCATAAAAAATAAAATACTCAACGGAAAAATTACAAAAAAATATACAATTTCTAGATCTCACTCTTACCTATCATCCTACCAAAGGGTTTTGCAAAATACTAAATCTAACTATATATTTTGTGCAACGCACGAAAATAGCTATGTTATATTTTCCTGAAAAAATCAGGAACAATTTTTTGTGCGTGAAAGGTTTGACCCTCTTAATCTTATCCAATTTTTAAAAAAATTAGTAGTTTATAAACTAGATTCAAAGTAATACAATTCTTATTCTTTTCTCAACTCCTAGATTTGAGTGCATGACCTTCAAATAGCTCTTTCAAGTTTACCTGTTTTCAGAAAATAAAAATAAAAAATAAAAAATAAAGTGGCCACTTATACCCCCCTTTTTGTTCACCATCTTGGTGCACTTACCCTACTTCCCATTTGCACAAGTGATAAGTTAGAAGTTGGAAGTTTTCATAGATCATGCATTCAAGCATTCAAGAGCATTCAAGCATTCCTTTCCAGCATTGAGCATTCTCAAGTCTCCCTTCAAGGCTAGGTGTTGCATTCAAGTCAAGGATTCAACCATTGAAGAGGAGATCCCTTTCAACATTCAATTACATACAAGCAAATCTACCTACATTCTATCTACAACCTCCCTTGAGGTGACTTACATTTCAGTCTTTCATTTACATTTACTTGCAAGTACTTTCTTTCATCATTTGGTTAATTCCAAAACTGGGGTTTGACCTGAAGGCAAACCCCCAATCCCAACCCTTTTTCCTCTCTTTTATGTGTGTAGGTTGCAGGTGCGCAGCTGTGCTTGCAAATTTGCACTCCATTTGCAGAGGTGGAAAAACCCTTTTCATTTCGCGGATTTTTCAGAGGACTGTGGACACTTTCAGCATGGTCCCGACAACTTTTCCTCAAATTCGTAGGGCAGCTTCATCTCGACATATTATAACTAGATTCGGGTGCACAGCTTCATCTCATGCTTCTATCTCAAGTTATAATCAGTCCTTTTCTACTTTTACACTTAGTCTTACAACACACAATTCAATCATTTTCCATTCTAAAAGAGGGGTTAGCTTATCATTTCTATCCTATTATCAATTCATTTAGTATTCAATCTCTGCTCTCAGAGATTGGATCTAGTGAATTCCCCCCTCTTTTAAATGTAATGTGAATAAGGTGTTTGAAGGGAAATTCGCAATGAAACTTTCATCTCTCCTCAGAGGGAAGAAAAGCTTTCCACTCGATCTCTCCATCATTCACCCTTTTTCACCATTACATATACATAAAATATTTAACATTTACGTATAAGTTATATTTTCTTTTTAAAATATGTTCTTATACTTTAAAGTTATATTTTATGTATATTTTGGCAAGATGTTTGAGAGTGGTTTCAGATCTCTAGGAGTGATAATGTAGATTCTAGATTTTAAGAGAACTTATGATTTTTCATACGTAATCAAATTTTAGTAATAAGTAGGCTCTTATCATCATTCTCTTTCTATCTCACTTTCTTTATCCCTCCACTAATACATTTGGCTTAAAATTCCGACGGAGGATTTTGATAGAGAAGGTATATTGTGAACAAATTTGATTTTTTTTTGAAAAATTGTCCACATTTGTCGGAATTCTGACGATAATTCATTATTTGTTTTCGACAGAGAAGGAATTGGCAATGAAATTTGTGTTTTTTTACAAAAAAGTGCCCGCGTTCATCGCAATTCCGACGACCGCGAGCATTACTTAAAAAAAAAAAAAGATGACGAAGACATTTCAAACATTATTCTCACGGCATCTTCCCATTCTCACATTGCCACCCAAACATACATTCCCGCCTAGAATCAAACCCATGGAACAAATAGGTTTCCATCGACATAGCCGGGCTTGCGAAAATAGGGGCAATGTCAGCTCATGGAATAGGGCATGCTCCTGGGGGCTAAAGACTAATAGGCTTCATTCCCCTTCTTTCATTCATTAGTATCGGTCACTCATCTATCTATATCCGCCCCTCTCCTCCAGAACTTCCATGCGGATCCCAACCCTTGATTCTTCCTACTAGAATGAGTCAAAGCAAGCATTCGGTCGATCGGTTCGAAAGTGGTAAGGTTTTGACTCTACGGGGTCAGAATCACGACAAGAATCTCCGTTGGCCTGGGCGTAGGTGTAAAGCTCTGTCAACATCCCCCAGCCTGTGCAAAAATGGGAGCTTTGGAATAGGGTGTGGACGTCCAGGATTTGTATTAGTTGGTGTAGCTGCAATTGCCCTGACAGTCATGTATGCAAATTGTGTGAGATGAGATAAGGCACGCTGACTGTTTGGCAGAATGCCTCAGAGAAATTGGAAGTTTTGGAACAAGGTATGAACATCTATCATAGGATAAATAATAGAGGAATTTTGTCACATGTTGTAGCTACAATTGCTAGGGTACATGTTTTAAAGATGTTTTATATCATAGAATCAACATTCCAATGTCTATTTATTTTTTAAAATTTGGATATCATATTCCCAACTAATGTCTATTTTCATGAAACTATTGCAAGCAAAAAAAGCCTGAAAAAACTACACAAGGCTTAAACCATTATTCATGTCCATTTGAATGAATGTCTATTAAACACAGACCTTGCTCTCTCGGTAATCTCAACCACCAAGGGAGTTGCAACACCAGATGCATATGCCATTTCGAAATTAGGGTATGAAAAATAGTTCGAACTTGAATAAATACCTTCTCAAATTCAACTGGATGCTAGGAGTCACTTTCAAATCACTTCAAGCTCAGTTATCACTACTCAACCTCGTTCACCTTGCCCTTCTTCTCTTTTCTCTTCGTTCTCAATGTGAGGAATGAATGATTGAAATGTCTTTTTATCCATCGAAAAACCTAACTTTAAGTTGTAATAAATGCACAGCCCTAAAAGCTTTCAGATACCCTGCATCTTCAAGAATTCATCACCGAATACGTAGATAGGCATGCAATCTTCCCGATATCAACTACACAACTAATCTTCATCATCTGCAACCATGTTTGACCGGTTACAGATCTTCAAAAAGGGGGGTTTAAGAATCTACATGAAAAGCTTCCCACTAAGGTCAAATGCCTTAGTTACCGGACACTGGAATCAGGTGTGGAGCCATTCTGAACATTTGAATCTTCCTTCTTAACCCGCATCTTCTTATGCTTCTCTTTGACTTCTTCAACCTTTGCTTTACCTTTCTCATTTGATCTGTTCTTGTCTACCAGAGCATTCTTTCTTACATTCTTGCTTCTGCAATATTTTGCAATGTGACTGGATTTGTTGCATGCATGACAAACAACATTTCCTTGCACAAGCTCGAAGTTCATCTGATTTGGTCTCATCTTGCATTGGTTAGAAATGTGCCCAAACATTCCACAAGCATAGCATCTCTTATTTTGAAAATTATTTATCACTATTCTGCACATGTTTGACTTATGACCAAAGTTGTTGCATATGAAACATTGACCGATAAAGATAGGACCATTATTCATCATCCCATTATTCATCTTATTGTTGCATTGACTTGCCATATGACGAAATTTTCCACAAACAAAACATTTACCATTGAATTTATAGTCATTTAGGTTGTCTTACCAGAGGTTTCTTGTTCTTTTGATGATTGCTTTGTCCAGAATCGAAGGATTCTCCTTTCTCAAATTCAAGTCCTCGCATGTCTTTCCCATGTCTTTGACTTTCCAGCATCTCATCTAGTCGGGCTGAAATAACTTTGAATTTTTCTCTGTACTCATTAGTAGTAGAAAGCTCGTCTCTCAAAATTATGATCCGCCTTTCAAGTTCTTATCCATCATTGTTGCATTGCACCAATTCAAGTTTCAACTGATCATTCTCAAAGTTCAACCTGCAACATTCATCAGATCTATCCTTCAATAACCGAGTCAAATTTTATTCACTCTTCTTTCAGTCTTCAATATCCTTTTTCAGCTTCATCACAATAGATTGCATCTCATTCTTCAAGGCTGCATTCTCTAGCAAGCTTCTCACATTCATCTATATTGTCTTGTAGGGCTTGATTGTCAACACTTTGTTCTTCTTTCTCCTTGAGTTTATCCATCAGTTCCTTTCTCTTCTATCTAGATGTACTCACTTGTTCTTTCAAGGATTCAATGAAATTCTCAGTTGCTTCTAGGCTTCTCTTTAGGCTACTTTTCTCTTTCATAGTTGCATCAAAATCTTCAAGTGCCACAGTAAGCTACTTCTGCAAACCAGAGTCCATTGATTCAATCTTTCAGATCTTCCTCGAGTTGTTAGGCTTCTTCTGAGGTATTATGCTCTGATACCAATTGTTGGAATCAATGAACACTGAGAAGGGGGTGAATCAATGTTTTGCAATTTACAAACTTATTAAGTTGATTCTTAAACCACCAGATGCATAAGAATGAAAGTGAAATGCAGAAACATAAAGCAATCAACCACACAATCATAACACCAATATTTTTACGTGTAAACCCAGAAAGGGAAAAAACACAGTGGGGTTTGAACCCACAATATTATTATACTATGGCTAGAAGTATGATAATATTACATAAGGGGAATGCACTTGCATTCAGGCACACTGCTTAGAGCTCACTGCTCAAATACAAAAGGGCTACAACCTAGAGGAAGGCTCACTGCCTTACATGATTTTACAATTGATTATAATAATGAATGAACTAAAGTATAGCATCTATATATGCCAAAAAGCAGTTCCGGTTAGGCTCCGATTAACTTCTGCAACTGATCTATCTTTCTGCTCTGTTTTCCTACTCTGTCATACACCGAACCACCAAAACCTTCAATCACATTCACCAAAATTCACACATTCGCTCATACAGACTTATTTGACTCATTACATCCATCAAAATGCTCAACCAAATCGATCTTATATATATCTGCACCAACAAAATGAATCATTTACCATGTCGGCTTCCAAAAACGCATAACACGCAACATGAAACGTGTATTACCAAGTTGGCTCAATCTGTCTACAAATCCATATGCAGACCAAAACACAGTGATAATAAGCTTCCCATAAGTCGGCCCAATCACCTTCAACACGAAACCAATCACCGAAATCAACCCTAAGATTCTGCAACACACATTACACCAAAATAGCTCTGTTCTAATTGAATTACTAGATACCAGACCTTTAATCTTTCTCATGAATCAACACTAGATATCAAGATCAAAAAATAAACTGCCTCGAACCTCGAATCATCTGCCTTTATCATCACAACCAAAATTACCCAATCAAAATAAAGATATGCACACTGAACTCATATTATATCGGTTACTGTGTTCCACCTTCCAGACTTATGCCTCATGAACAATATGACTTCTGGGATGTGATTTGTGAACTGAGTTGCCATTAATCACAACCCCTAAGCATTTATCATGCGTCAATCTTCATCGAAACAATGTCTCTTGCTAACACCACTATCCGTGTTTTTAATCTATACTTGTTCTTCATATACATATTTTTCATTTACATATTCTGCATCTAAATATTCTGCAAATACATATTCTAGGTCTATACCTATTCAATATTTATTGGTTCTACATATACCCATATACCTTCTATATTTATACATTTACCAAAATATTCTTTATCGGTCATTGTCACTAGATCAACAACACATTAGACCCAAATATCACTATTGGAAATTTTCTACATATAACCAACATGGGAACCAAGGACCTAGATCATATGCCCAAAATACCATAGTAGATTATCCCCTCGACTAAGACCCAATGCATTTTTGGCACCAAGGACAAATTCCAAAAAACCCTCAAAACTAAAACTGAACCATAGCTTAATGAACACTAGTTAATTACCATTGTAAAAGGCTTCTGAACTTACCATGGTGGCAAAATTGTTTAACCACTAAGATCCATCTTTCTCAATGCATGTTGCCCTTCGTAGAAACTCATTGCCAATCTAGACCCATATGTGGTGATGCTCTAAGCCTTACTCATCTAGACCGAGGATAAAGAGTTGATGGGCTTTGATATTAGTAGCTTTAACTTCTTTCTTATTGCCTATTTTATTACTACGGTCCTATTTTGCCAAACATGTTGCCATTCGCTGTCATGTTGGCTATGTTGTTTGCTTCTTTGTTGGCTTCCCTATAGACATAGTTAATAGTGAATTCCTTACAGAACTCCAATAGTTCCATGGCTCTCCCAAGTAGTGCACCTAGTTTCCAATTAGGATTCAAACTAGTTCTCACTACATTAACTACTATTGCAAAATCACCTTCTATTTCCTACTTGGTGATTTCCATATCATTATATATCAGTAGTCCTTCATTAAGTGCCCTAAATTCAACAATGTTATTAGTAGCTTCTTCTAATGGAGTAGCTAACTTGGCTACCATTTAGTCATCCCAACAGTGAACAATACATCAAGCTCCCAACGGTCTTAGATTGCCATGAGAGGCCCCATCAAAATTTAGTTTGAACCAACTATGTTGTGGGGGTTTCCATGAGCACTATTGTTTATCATTTCGGCTCACCACACCACTAATGCCAAAGAATGGGGGAACCTTCAGACCATACCATCTTTTCCTGATCTAACTGTCCTAATCAATGAATTGTGTCAACTTTGTGATATGAGTTACATTTCTACTATTGGCAACTTCTATAATGGCAGATTCAATTTTATCTAACAATGCCCCACTTTCCAATTTCTTGTTTTGAAACAATCTCAAATTTCATTTCTTCCACAACTTCCATAGTAATATTGATGGACTAATAACCCATAGATTCCCAAATAGACCTATCTTGTTCTTATAGGGCCAACCTTTAAACAGGCTCATTACGTCATTTAGTAGGGCCATGACCCACCCGAGTTTGGCATAGAGCCATCTCCAACATGTTTGGGATAAGGGATAATCTAGTAGAAGGTGGGAAGGTGGTCCACTATTTCTCCCACCTTCTCCCATAGGGACCTTCAAAATCAATCTTCTTGAACCATTATACCATGAGCACTCTTCCTTGAAGAGCTCCCCAGGTGAACACCCCAACTTTGGGCATTCATAGCTTGCTCCAACAAAGGTTTAGTGGTTTCTTTATCTTTTGCAACTATATTTTCCTAATTATAGCATTATATCCATATCTTGTGTTGTATTGGCCATTTTTTGACCCATTCCATACTAATTTGTCCCACCCCTTGTGAAAGGCGAATGCTGTGTCCTTTAAAATTTGATTGAGTTACGCAATGCCATATTTAGGTAGAGGAAATTCCTCAAAAGTCTTCCTTTTCCATCCAATAGATGGGTGGTTGTCTTCTATCTCAACATAATCCCAAACTCTTGATCCCCAAAACTATTTAACATGTTCTTTAATTCACTTTGTGTTTTTTATATTGTCAATAGTAGGGTATCCCCCCCATGAATCTTCCTAGAATACCTAGGGTATTTATTCCATCTAAGATATCCCAAGAGAGAAGTTCACTGATGACTCGTTTACAACCTAGTATGAAGTTTTATACCCTAGAGCCTTTAGGTGGATTTGGGATTTGAAAGACTCCACAAGGCTCATTGCTCTCTAGATATTTGCTTTGAAGAATTATGACCCATTTTAGATGTGGTTCTTTATACATTCTCCATAACACTTTAGCCCCCAATGCCTTGTTCTGTCATAGTTGATTCAACTCTTCCCATTTCCTTGGGTCTACAAATTTTACCTCAAGAGATCATTTCCATTTTTTTTCTTTTCAGCTAATCCCTACCAATATAATTTCTTCATCTTCAGTGTCAATTTTGTGTTTGCCCCTGTCGTGAGTGTGAGACAGGAAATTAGATATATGAGGATTGCAAATATGACTGTTTTCAACATCACTATTCTTCCTACCTAGAAAAGCCAATCTGCCTTTCCAATAGGAGAATTTAAAATATTAACATTTTATTTATATAAAATCTTTCACGTTTTTTTTATATATTTTTTTTCTAAATATAAGTATACTAAATTATTTGAAATAATTCTTCTTATATTTATAAATAATAAAATATAAAAAACAAGAGCTATGAGCTATGCTATAGCTGGAGTCTCTGCCTTATGTAAAAATAGTTGAGCTAGAAAAAAAAAAAGACATTTGATTTATAGTTTAAAAAACATTCAAATGAGGAATGGAAATAGCTAAGATGAATTTATTGATCTTTATTGTTTTTCTTTGAGGCTTAATAACCTCAAAGTTTTGAAAGACAATGCTTTCATAAATGTGACCTAAGAATGAGCTCTAGCTAAATAAGTTTGCATGCAATGTGGAATTGTAGTTATTGAAACACAAACAACATAGCATTGTATTGAAAGTCTTGCGGTTGTGTTGAAAAATGTAATGTGAACCAAGAATGCTAGCCAAATAAGATTGCATAAAATATGAAATTCTTGTTTCTAAAATATAGGGAACCTAGTATTGCATTGGAAGTCTTGTAGTTGTGTGGCTTTTGTTTAATGCAATCGCAGTTGAGGGGAATGATGTCCTTGTCGCTTCTCAAGAAATCATGAAGTTGGTAAACATGTCATTGGGATTCAGTTATCTTATCTATCTCATCTTAATAGATATATGAACAACAAGTTGGGGTAAGAAATGTACAATGGATTTGTGAGAAAGACTTGATTCTCAATTATTTAAGCATTCAAGTTCTCAGTTATTTGGACCATAAGAGTATCATGTTTCAGATGAGCTTTCTTATGTAGATGTAGCCAAACTATTTGGCAACAAGTCAATGATTGATAGGGGAAGACATGAAATATACGTGCTCACTTAGTATTTGTTGTCATAAATAGGTAAACATGGATCTACTAAAGCCTCTTAAGCTATTGTAGTACTCCTCATCAGTTTATTTAGCACTATTATTTTTTAGCTTTACTACTTATACATTGACTAAAAATATAGAAATATGTATTTGTATATACAACACACTATCAATAACATAGACTTTTTGTTTGGGCATTTGAATGATTGATATACATATATATGCTATATGTAATGGGCAATTTGTTTCGAATCCCACTATGTGATTCATCATCAAGATGATAGAGTTGCAGGAGAAGAAAATGAATTATATATATTATAATTCATATGCTTGATAACTTTTGTACGCCTTTTAATTTTAAATTTTATATTAAAAAATTTATTGATAATAATATAGTATTATTTTTTTTTTAATATATGTTAGATTATATATATTAAATTGAGAATATATATAATAAATAATATTTTATAACATAGTTTAATATATAGATACTATTATTTTTTTGAAATCAATTATATATATTTTATAATACTATACTTAAAAAAAACATCTTAATTATAATTATAATGTATTAGTTTGTCATAATATATATTCATTCAATATTAAAGTTAAATACATATTTATATACAAATCATTTGTCAATATAAAAAGCACAAGATTTAATAAATCAATAAAAATACATATTAGAATAATTTAGATATGACAAATTAAACTAATTTATTTAATTTTAATATCAAATACAATTTATAAATTATAATTACAATTAATTTAAATATTCATATCTATATATATATATAAACTTATATTATTTTATAAAACTATAATTTATTATATATCTCAATTCAATATATATAATTTAACATAAATATTTTTTACTACACTAAATTAATAACTCTTTAAATTGGAAATCGAAATATTCCTCTGCCCATTAAGAGTGCAAATGTACCGCGAAAACTTTGCCATAAACGAACAGCAGCTATAAACTTTGCCGGTAATGTATGGTAGACAAAACATTAGAAAATTAAAAAAATAGTGATATCTGATTGGTTAAAAAAATATCTGTGTTTCAAATAGAAAATTAAAAAAAAACACCCGCAAAAATAGAGACAGCCAATCACAAAAAAGAAAAAAGAAAATTAAATAAATCTCAAAATAAAATAATCTCAAAACATAACGCATCTTATATTTTTTCGTTTGAAACACGATTTTCGATGCAAACTAATTGTAAAGAAAACCTGCATCGAAAACATAAGTCTCCGCCTTAAAAGGCAGAGACTAATAAAAAAACTGTGGTATCTTCTTAGATCTGATAGTCTGGACTGACGAGAAGGTGGGAGGGAATAGTTATTGTTCAGATAGGGCCAGTTCGACGTTCCAATTGAAGCACCCGTAGCAGATTGAGATACAGAGCCCTACTATTCTAATGGGCGAGAGCGAGATCGATAGCCAGCATCCGAGCAAATCACCTACGGTTTAATGGCGGCAAATCCGACTCCTTCTTCCTCCACCTCTGCGTTAATCAAAAGTAATGGTAAGCAATTCATTTCTCTTTCTCCTCCTTGTTACAGGCTTTGTTTTTTCTTATTAAAATCTGACCTATCATGTATATCTAAATTAAATTGAATGCGGATGCATTACACCAAATTCGACTCTGTATGCTTGGCTCATTCCACATTTTTCAAGTATTCGGCGAGAGAAGAGAAGTGGATTATTATATTGTTAATATTTACAATTATTTTTGGCTGCTTGGATATGCCCTCTGTCATAACATTCTTATTATATGTATTGTAATTTGTTATCGCTGAAAGGAGAAGTCGCAATGCTCGCGAATAATCAATATTCTTTAAAGGAGTAATCACGATATACATGATTAGCAGGATTATTAAAGCCCATTTGACAGAACCGTGTAACTATAGCTATGGCAAATTGTCATATCTAATCTTTATAACATCGAATGGGACCTCAGTGCTTTAGTGGTCTGGGAAATTGTACCACATGGGTTGTCTTTCTAGCATCCCTAATTGGATTCGTGAATCAAAAGCAAACCTAACAGGTGTGCTTATCGTATCTAACTTTATAATTGAAAATGGCTCCAAGTCTCAAAATTTGCCACGGCTTGAGCAGTTTTGGTGGAAATCTCTAAGTTGAAAATCCCTTAACTCCCTCGTGGAGTTGCTTCATTAAATTTCAATACTTTTCCCCCGATTTCTTTGCTCTGGCTTGTAGCCTTTAGTTTCTATGTTGGAGTTTGCTTTTCACGCCCTCTTACTTCTGTAATTGATTATACTTTGGACTTTCATTGAACTATTATAGGTGTTTGTGTTTATTAATATAATTAATAATACCTACATTTCTTTCTAGCACTGCGTTATTACTTATTTCTAATTCTGCTTATCAATCACATGACACTTGCTCCTTCAACAATGGTATCAAGACAGTAGAAAAGGTGAAGATATTCCTTCTATCTAGGGTGATGCTGTGATCTGCCCAAGACAGTTAATGGATTTTGCTTCACGGATTCAACATGCCCCTTTCTCCATTTCCCCTTTCCTGTTGAAAAATATGATAAAACTTTACAATGAAAATATGTAGATAATTTTATGTGTCCAAATACACAGATAGCAATAAATCATAGATGAAAATAGATTACAATATAAATGCGAACCATAACTCAAGAGTTACATGGAGAAACCCTTGCAGGAAAAAACTTGTGATTTTATCTGCCTTTTACCTAGTAATGTGCTCATGCAAACTAAAAATTCTTCCTTATCTTCTCCAAACTCATATTTAACTTCCCCTTTTTCATGCTCTTTCTAATTTGACAACTAAAAAACGCCTTACAAGTAGTTGTAGTTGCATTTAGCGACTTTCTTGACAACTAAAAGATAATTACAAGTTGCCAATTAATAATTAAATACTATGTGTTTTCTTCTCTAGCTCCCTATCCTAGTCATGGATCATGGAGTATGATGTAAATGATGTTCAATTCTCAATTCAATATGCAAGTTATATTCTAGTTTATATTTTCTTGATCTATGTATTATCTATTTATATGATAAATCTGACTATATTCTTTTGTATGGCAGGTGAGAGGAGCATTTATTGATTTTGATGTCCTTCTCACAAACATCGATTGATATATATATGCAAGAGGGGAGGATCAAGCAATGCCTTGACTGGTCATGTCTTTTAGACATGACCGATCAAGACATTACTTGATCGCACCCTTTGACTTATAATTACCAATCGGTGTATACTTTAATCAACAGCCCGATACTATCGGTGCATACTTAACTTATTACCCGATACCAATTGGTGTCTACGTAACTTGTTACCCGATACCAATCGGAGATCGTTTAGTTAATAGTTCGATACCAATCGGTGTATGCTTTGCCACCCGATAACAATCGGTTAATCCCGATAACCATTATTTGTTCACTGTTTAATAATCAACCGATATAAATCGGAATACATGGTTAGCCCGATAATAATCGGTGATCACAGTTATAATGCAAACCGATATTAATCGGTATACTATGATATGATATGATTATCGATAGTTTGAGCATTGATCGAACTAAGTAGATTGAACATATACAAATGAAGAATGATCATCAAATGAAGGAACAATAGCTTGAAGTTTTTCCTCATAGCTTATCGATAGGATAAATGATTGAATGAGTGACTTCATTTATCTCTCATTCAATCATTTATCTTACCGAAGCTATCATGCATTAACATATGATCCAAAACATTGATACAAAAAGATACAAGTAGTTGAATCTAGAAGCTTTCATGTACATAAACATGGATTGTGGAAACTTAATGTCGTTAATTGAGACTGTTCATGGGAGGGAATTATGTTTTCTCTTCTTTAGCTCACTATCTTGATGATGGATCATGGAGCATGATCTGAAATGTTAAGACAAAAAGATACATGCAGTTGAATCCAGAAGCGTTCATATACATTAACATGGACTATGGAAAACTTAATACCTTTAATTGAGACCCTTCATGGGAAGAATTTATGTTTTCTCTTCTCTAGCTCACTATCCTAATGATGAATCATGGAGTAGGATCCAAAACATCAATACAAAAAGATACACGTTGTTGAATCTAGAAGCTTTCATATACATTAACAAGGATTGTTAAAACTTAATGTTTTTAATTAATATCCTTCCTGGGAGGGAATTATGTTTTCTCTTCTCTAGCTCACTACCCTGATGGGGGATCATGGAGTATGATCCAAAATGTTGATACAAAAAGATACAGGCAGTTGAATCTAGAAGATTTCATATACTTTCTCCCACTTGTCAAACTCCTTGCAAAAAAGTTGTAATGTCCCCTTCCTGGGAGGGAATTATGTTTTCTCTTCTCTAGCTCACTACCCTGATGGGGGATCATGGAGTATGATCCAAAATGTTGATACAAAAAGATACAGGCAGTTGAATCTAGAAGATTTCATATACTTTCTCCCACTTGTCAAACTCCTTGCAAAAAAGTTGTAATGTCCCCTACTTGATCTATTTCAATATACTAAAATTGATTGATATTCTTCAATTAGTTATTAACAAGTTCTTATTTATTTTCCTCATTAGATGATTAATTTCATTATTCATAGTTTTTAATATAGATATCAGACCCTGCTACTACTTCAGTTTTAAGGGAGAAGGGTCTATGTATGTTACCAAAGCGCTTAGAGACCAAATACAATAGGTTCCCTCAAAGTTTACCGATCCAAGCCCTTACCTATCTTGGGTCTATACCCTCAAGGCTTATGGGTCGCTGATCCCCACCCTATCTTGGGACTTAACCTATTGCTTGTATTTAGACTGCCCCTCTTTGGAACATCTCATTCCCATCTTCTTAAATACTGACAGTAATAACATGATTTAGACTATAAGTATACTAATTTCTTATGTATTATGAATATATATGAAATTAAGTATGACTGTCATACATATTGCAGTCCATATTAATATTACTATTAATCCTGCATAAGAACATTATCAGGTTTCATATATTAAGCATATATACTCAGTTCATCCCCATGCATACCACCAAGAACAAAGATGTTACTGCTTGTAACTTAATAACAGTTCTAATCTTATCAATCCATGGTGATGTTATTGGATGCTTTGATTCCTTTGCTTTATATCTCTCAATGTGAGGGAGAGGTCACACCTCTTCATCATGCATGCCCTTTGGCAAGAGACACACCCTTTCACCATTAGCACCTTTTGAAAGAGTGAAACTCTTCATTATTTCTGCCCTTTGAAAGGGACATAACCTTTCATAAGTTTCTCTTCTCCCTTTTATATATCACGTTTGAGGAAGTCGCAACTTATCATTTCATGCCTTTTGACCTTTCATTAACTTTAATCAAATTTTAATTATATTTAATTATATTTTTTTATATTTATTCTTTTATATTTTAATTTTATTATTATTTATTATTAAATTATATTTCAAAGTAGGGACATTACAAAAGCATAAATGGAAACTGAATAAATCAAGCTTTAGAAGAAGTAAGGTCCATGACCTGTCTGCATCAACTAAATTTTTTTGGTGCTTACTAATTTAGAAAGACAATCTACAACATTCTCTAAAGTGTCTACTTTCTATAACATGACTCTACCACCTTCAACCATTTCTCAAACAAAGTAATACTGAACATCTATGTGCTTCATGCAGGCATGATGCATTTCTTTTTTAGCCAAACATATTGCACTTTGATTGTTACATTGAATACTTACTTGTTTACATTGAAAGCCAATACTTGAACACAATCTCTCTAACCACACTGCCTCCTTACAAGCATGCATCGCAGCGATGTACTCTACTTCTGTAGTGGACAATGCAACTGCAAGTTGTCTTTTGCTCATCCAACTAACTGCTCCTCCAAACAAAGTAAAGACATAGCCTGTCGATTTCCATACTTGTTGGTAAATAGATTTGTCACTGTAGATTTCAATGTGACTTGCCCAATGGATAGTGACAAGTGTTCCAAAAGTTTAAAAAATTATTATGAAATAACGATATTCCTTTGCGTTTGAGGGACAACTCCCTCATATGATGGAGAGAAAGAACAAAACTAAAAGAGAATAGATATCAGAAATACTACTTGTAGACATAGTAGACATATGAATAGTAAATACCAAATAGGGCTTCATGAGTGACAACAATTACAAAGGGGATTTTAGCTCAAAATAAGTTTTGATGTGCAATGATGATAAAAAAGAATGACAAATCTCACCATACAAAGAGATAGGTTGCTTCGACACATTCAAACCAAAATACCAAGATATGAGTGCATCTCATTACATCAATTGCATAGATTACTAATGTTTTATAGATATGCATAAAAAGATTACCAGTTTAATATATTGGAAGTCGGTAATGATAACACAAAAACTAATTTAGAACATATGAACTAGAATGCATTCTTCATTTTATCTTGAAATTACACAATTCCAAAATTCTTTCTATACATATTGTGAACATAAAAGTTCTTCAAAGGTCTCTCAAGAAATTCTCCCTCTGCAAAAGCCCCCCTTACATTTGAATTAGCCTTGCATTTATAAGCTTTTTCTCAATAATCACTTGTAACTACCTAGTAACTATCTCTACTTTCTTGAAATACAATGGTTTTGAAAACCATATACCTTATCTAGTTAGGATTTTTATCACTTTTGCACAAATAAGGCTCATTTTCTAACTTTTGGTTACATTAAGTGACATAAGTCACTTTTACAAAAAGATATGTAGAAACTTGTAACTTTAAAGAAAGACCTAGATGCTGACCTTGTCGAGATAGTTTTTCACCACTTTACCTCTAATAATGAGCATTGTCTACACTTGTTTGAACTTTGTTGCATAGCATGAATCGATGCACATTGCATATAAACAAACACAAGATGGCATATAACAAAGAAGGAATAAGATGTTCAGAATCAAATTCTCTTGAATCAAGGCCTCAATAGTCCACAAATCAACATATTGAAGATCCAAATTGGATGATTTTTCATATGAAAGCAATCCCTTCATTGCATTTTTGTCAAAACTTGAATTGTAGATGCATGTCATAAATGCATACTTTCCAAGTGATCTGCACATTCTCCTAAACATTTCCTACCAACACACTTTAGCAATATCATATGAGGTGACATTAACAATGTCCATATTAGGCTTATTTGAATGAAATACTTGGCGTGGAATTCATTTAGGTAGTGATCCAAACATGATCAAACTTCTTAATAGTACTTAGATTCTCAATTTTGTTAGCAATGGCCCTTAAACAACCTATCCATCATGATGTTCATTGTCATTACAATTGGAAACAAGTTTGCCTTGTTGATGGGTGTAATCGTTTAACCACAAGCAATGACACAGATCATTGTTGCCCTCCCAACCATAGACGATAGACTGCTATCGTCTCCCCTGAGCACTACTTTTTAGGATAATGCAGATTAACTGTATATTTGATTTGCCTATGTATCGACTTGCTTGTCTTCTACACTCTACCCCAATGAGGAAGAAATTAACTTATATATATACCCGTTACGATGACTCTTCATGAAGAGTCAGCCTCTTTCAAGGTGAGGTGACTTTTGGACCGAGTCAACATAAATATAGAGTTGGCTTCAATAGTTATAGATGATTTTGAACTTAGGAGATAACTCCCACCGCTACTAACATCAACACTCCCTCTTAGCTAGGGAGGTATCTTTCCAAATAAACATGTCATGGAGTCTCTCAACATGACATCCACAATGGCTACTCCCATTTGTGGAGAAGAGTTCATCATGGTGTCACTCAACGTGATGTCCACCATGGCTACTGCCATGTGTGGAAAGGAATACGTGCATAGGTGCTCATCACGGAGTCACTCAACGTGATGTCGTCATGGAGTCACTCAACATGACGTCCACCATGGCTACTCCCAGAGGGTGGATAACCACAAGAAAGAGAATCATCACAGAGCCTCTCAACGTGATGTTGTCATGGAGTCACTCAACATGATATCCACCATGGCTACTCCAAGAGGGTGGAAAGAACCACATCTCTGTCTCAGAGATGGACAAGGGCTTTCACCTCAAATTTCTCTGTCTTAGAGAAAAAATGCATTAACAAGGGCTTTCACCTCAAATTTCTCCATCTCAGAGAAAAATGTATTAACAAGGGCTTTCACCTCAAATTTCTCCATCTCAGAGAAAAATACATTATCAACAGATAACACAAATCACTGATGCTAAGCCTCCCTCTCGGCAAGGGCTTCAAGTACTAGTATCAACCTCCTGACCTTCTCGTCCAAAGTTGCCTTTGTCTCTAAATGTTAATTCCTTCTTTCCAAAGAAACTGATCGTAATGACAATCTGTATGGGTTCTTCCTCTTCGAGAGATGTCTCCAGCCACCAACTCAGTCCCATGGTGGTCCAAAATTATTGCCTTTCTTGATTTCTGTTGGCCTGTGCCTCTGCTGAAGTCATTTTCACACGGTCTCTTGTAGATTCATTGAGGATGCGTGGGACAATTAATTTGTGCCAAGAAGAACCAGATTCAACAAGTTCACCATTCACCACTTCGTTGTTCTTCATATATGTCACACAAGTCACCTTGGTCGAGACTCTCGTTTTAACCTTTGAGATGAGGAAGTTCAGAGTTGTGTAGGTTGGGGATTTCGTCGAACATGCGGTCCTCCAGTCTGTCATAGCAAATTAGATGGCAAATGATCCTTGAACAGATCAAAGCCTCCAACAACGCAAATCGTCGATGCAAATCAAACACACAACTTCAAGATCAGTCACAACACTCGTGCATTCACTGGCTATGAAATGAAAAAGATCCGACTTGGTCTGCTACAGAGAAAGGGTTTGTCGTATATGAACCGGCTTCATACAGTGGTGAAGGAAATAGATAATTCACAGAATCAAAGTCTTATCATCTATGCAGCTTTCTCAGGGATCAGCTATTTCACTTAGTCATCATGATAGAGCAGCCTGTAAATAGTGATAGCCACATTCATTGGTGAATTCATGTAGATGAAAATGAAACTCCTCCGACATCCTATGCATAGGAGTGTCTCACAGTTATGAGGCTCACCGTCGGCTAGGCGCTTCAATTCCACCTCTATCGAAGTGAAAATCACTCTTACATTCACCTCGCACTAGAATGAATCCCCCTCGATACAGGCCAAGCCTTGAGTCAAAGGCAATGCAAAAGAACAATTCAAAGGAAATCTAATGTTCAAGAGGCAAAAGTGAACACACCATAATATCATAATACACCAGTCGGCCCGATCTACACACTTCTGATGTGATTGGGTAAGAAAACACGAGCCAAGAAATTGTTAGATCTGGCATGGGCCAGTGAATGAAGGAGCCTTGGATGTCATAACTTCAGAGGATTTTAACAATATTCAGATAGGTAATGCCAAATTCACTATGACCGAGTGCCCTTCTCAACACTTATTTGCTTTTATTTCATGACCGTCACAATTTCTCCGAATAGAAACAAGACTGTTAGAGATGGTAATCTGCCACGAAGGAGAAAGAGATGTAATCTGTTGTAATGAAGGGAATGCCTTATGCAAACTGGCAATGAGAATTTCTAGCAACAATTATCGCTGCCTTTCCTCCTTTATCTCAGACTTCAATGATGGAGTCTAAGAACTCAGAAGCTGCCAACAAATCTGCCGCTGCAATTTGTAACACTAATAGGCACAACATCTTCTTCAACCCCTATTATCGTGCCCGCTTTGATACCATGTTGATGGGTGTGCTCGTTTGACCATAGGCAACGACACAGGTCATTGTTGCCCTCCCAACCATAGACGATATACTGCTATCGTCTCCCCCGAGCACTACTTTTCTGGATAATGCAGATTAACTGTATATTCGATCAGCCTATGTATCGACCTGCTTGTCTTCTACACTCTACCCCAATGAGGAGGAAATTAACTTATATATATACCCATTACGGTGACTCTTCATGAAGAGTCGTCCTCTTTCAAGGTGAGGTGACTTTTGGACTGAGTCGGCTTCAATAGTTATAGATGATTTTGAACTAAGATCAACATGCCTATGACATTAAGCTCTGTACTTTTCAACCGTTCTTCCTCTTTTTTTGAGGCAAGGAAGAATAGAATTGTATGCTATGACCTCTGGTTTGCATCCCTCTTCTCTCTTTTTGTCAAATTGTGTATATGCTTCATCAAACTCTCCAACATTTCCAAATCCCATAACCAATGTATTCATGGCACCCTCTAACTCATTACCTGCTGAAGCAACACCTTCTAGCCTTTTCAATGTATCCACCAATGTCTTTGCCCACCTTGCAAGGGATTAAAGCATGCCATTTATTCTGATAGGAACATAAATGCTTCCTTGGGATACCCATGAAAGAATAACATCTGCTTCTTTTGTGGCCATCAAAATACTTCCAGGCTTATGTTTGAATTTTGAGTAGATTAATCTGGGTAATGATTTTACCCTCACAACCAATGTTTATGTCTGCTACAACAAGCACATGAGAAAACATCATCAACTATTTATCTTCTATTTGAGCCATCAAATGTAAAAGCTTGTCCAGTAGTTTTACCAATGTTTCATTGTTGAAATCCTTGATCTTGAGAGTAAGGTTGACTTATTAAGTGTATCTCTCGAAGCTCTTTGTGGCAATGGCTGTATTGTATGTCTTTCCACTATCTTGGGCTTGTGAATAGCAAAACATGAAGTATCATTAATAATGATAGTGTCTTTTTTTCTCTCTTATTCAATACACTGTAGTCCTGCCTTCAAATCACGTCTCTTCAATACATATTGTCAAGCAATTTAAATGCTATATCCTGTAGTTCACATGTTAATGATAGTTTGTATTGTTAATCTGCACTAGTTTGTATTCTTTTAATTTGGACTATGGGCATAACTAAAACTCATAATCTGCAACCTTGAGTCCATGCTACCACTCCTATAAGTTGTGCTTGAGTTTTGTCTACCTATACCAATTTCAAGAGCACTTATAAATACTATGCTTTGACAGAAGTCTCGATTTGCCCACTTGTTAGGAGGATGTTGGTATAGATTGTGAGTTTGGGGTTACACCCACCAAGCACATTTGTTTAAATAGTTTCTAAATCCTTTTCAACAGCTCGTTTTATGCATAATTTGCAATAATTGCACTCAATGAAATCACATATCTTTGAGGTGCTATTGAACAATTCAAGTGCCTTACTCATGCTTCCATTCTTAGCTTGCTCTAGCAGAGCCAACTAAATATCTGACAAATCTCCTTTGTGTGTTAAGCTTTGATGGATTTTAATTGCCTGTTCCAATGCTCCCACATTGGGGCAAGCGAGGAGGATGATGATAGACGTCGTGATTTTGGCGCTGCCTTGCCAATTTCATTTACTTTTAAGTTTTTAAAGCCCTTTCAGTAAGTCGATTTTGTGCATATCCTGCAAACATTGCATCCAAGAAATGATTTCTCTTTGAGACATTATGTCAAACAAATCACATGACTCGCCTATGCTTCTAGATCCAACACACGTTTCCATTGAGAATTTCCAACTAAAACATCTGACAAGGATCCCTTTCATTATGCTTTGATGGACTTCCATAAGGCATAAAGTTTTCATGTCTCCCATTTTGGCGCAGCAGTGAGGATACTGGCAAATGTTGTGGAACGTGGCTTTCTACTTGCCATTTGCATTTTCTTGAAAGTTTCTAAAGCCTTAATCAATAAATCTATTTTGCACAACTCCTGCAGTTATGAGATACATCTCTTTGAGGCATTTTGTCAAACAATTCAGGCGCTTTGCCTATGATTCCACAGCCCACATGCATTTCTTGCAATGTATTTCAAACTATAATATCTAACTGAAATTCTCTATTTTTTATGCTTCAAATGGATGTTCATACACTGGTTGAAGGCTCCCATTTTGGCACAAGCAGGGAAGATGTTGGCGCAGGTAGCCTTACACTTTTTCACTACATTTGCTAGAAGTTTCTAAAGCCTTATTGACAAACCCATTTAGTGCATGCTTAGGGAGGGAAGAAGAATTCCATACACAGGGAAGGGTGGGCTGTCACAAGGGCAGTTGCAACTCCAACATTTGACAAAAATCCTCCATCCTTTATGCTTTTATGGATGACCGTAAGCTGGTTCAAGGCTCCCAATTTGGCCTAGGCACAAATGGGGAGGACTGCGCGCCTTTGCCAATTGCATTTGCTTGAGAGTTGCTAAAGCCTTTTGAACAATTTTATTTTGTGCCTATCCTGCAAACCAATGCACTGCAAATAGCATGCATAGGGTTAAAGAATTCGCATGCCATTATGCGGACATCACATGCATAAAACACTGTCCATGACCTGTCTCTATTTAGTTCAAACTGAAGTTTGTTTGATAGTGAAGATGATGCATGCATGGGAAAAAGGTAGTAACCACTCAGCACAATAAGCTATTTAATTCTTTCTCCCTTTGAATGCAATTTTTAATTAAAAATAGTAGTTGTTAGTTTTAACAACTTCATGTTTACTATTTTTAGAATTGTGAGTTAGAGAACCTTTTGCTATTTGAAACTTGATATAGTTATAGTTATTTTTCTCTTTGCATTCACTCTTCACAGTTCACAACCTCTTGCAATTTTTGTGTTCACTTTTGACAAGTCACAATCTCTTGCAAGTTTTTGTGCTCACTTTTGACAAGTCGCAACCTCTTGCAAATTTTGCTTTTACTTTTGACAAGTCACAATCTTTTGTAAATTTTGAATTTTTGAAACAAATATTTCGCCATTTTTCACCTATTTGCCTCCAATAGAGAACGTAACATATCTTCAGACAGGCATCGTATATTTCACTAAAAATTGGTCATAATGCAAAATATGTGTTGATTACCAAAGTCCATCAATTTAAAAGCTTGAAAGCTGAGGAAATTCTAAATTTAATCGTTTCTGCAATTAATTGCAGAAAAATTGAAAGTTTAAAATTTCAAAATGGTGAAGTGGGTTGTTCTGAAAAATGGCCACATGGGTTAAACTAACTGAGACATCCTTGCCAAGTAATTTTGCATAAATCACCAAGAATCTTGAATTTTAATTGCTTTCCTGATTTATGTTGATGCAGAAAAGTCAATCTTGAGTGTAAACTGGATGATGGATAAGAAGTTGTCAACCTGGCACTGGAAAAGGAGTTTGAGGTCGTCGGTTTGATTCAAGTACATATGCCCTTCATGCCTTGAGAATGTTTCGAAAAACTATGGGGTGATTCTGCTCAAATAGCACATGACTAACAAATGACAGGGTTTTTGGATGATAATTTCAACCATGCACATATATACATTTGGTCAAAGATACTTGAAAGACGCTCATCCTTGATTAAACTATCAATGGATTTGAGATAAAAGCTCGAGAATTGGGTTAATCAAGAATGAGGGTAACAATACCCAAGATATATTTTGCAGCCCCTAAATCTTTCGTATCAAATGAACCAGATAACCGACTCTTTAAGTTCCCTAATCATTCCCTTATCATTTCCAATAAATAACATATTATCAACATATAGGACAATGATTAGTAATCAATGATCAATTAATTCAAAATAAACACAATGATCTTTCTTACTTCTAATAAAGTCACTGGTCAATGCAAAGGCATCAAATTTCTGATACCATGTAAAAACCCTTGCTAGTGTATCACAAATTTTTGCAACATTTTGTCATACAGTTCGCAGATTGCTGTGTATTGTGAGATGTTTACGTATGCGATTTTGGTGTTTCAGTTTTGCATATGTTTGAATCCACTGCTACTTTGAGTTTCCATGATAATTGTATGCAAGATATATGCATGGTGAATAACAAAGACATATGAATGAACTGAAATTGAGCATTAATAGTCACTGTTAAAACTGAGATAGACAATTATTAAACCTTCAGTGAAGATTGTAGCTACAGAACTCTGGTTACACCATTGTTCAATTTCAGAAATTTTCAGAGATAAATGGATTATTTCTAACCTGGAATTTCTGCAGATGAGCATTCACTGAACGCTTTTCAAATAGTAATAAATTAGCAGACTTGAAACATGGGTTTGCCAACCTTATTTTCTGATTCCAAACAAATGGAAATTCAGATTTAGAAGATACAATGACTCAGATCTCTGGCTATTCCCAAAACGCAGGTCTCCATAAACACAACTATTATGAACTGCCTACGCCACTCTTTGATCTCAACCAGACTACATATATATTCACTAATAATATCTTCATGCCTTTTTCTTCAATAAAGACTTGTCCCCATAAAGAATAGCTCAATAATAAGATGCCCAACACTGTACAAAGCCCCACACATGCTTAAAGATAATATTATCGCCCTTATTATCGACCCCTTGAAAGAAAGTATGTCGGAGATTTCTTTCTCTGCGCTGATGCTTGGAAGCATGGTATGGTTCCAGAAGATTTAATTGCCAACCTTAATCAATCGACCCAATACATATATCAGCTGCTGTAGTATTTCTCTTTATTGCCCAGTACAAAGAGCAAGACATTTTATTCACGCTAGTATCCAAATATTCCCTTAATGTTTTGGGTAGATATGAACCCCATAAAATATTTCCACACCAATATTTTGCGAAGCCGCAATAGTTTTGTTATCCAACTATTTGTATTTATTGCCCAGGGATAAGTGTTGCCATCAATAATAAATCTCATCAGTAATCATTCCTTTATCTTCCACGGATCTCCAAGAATGTCATTGCTCCCAGCAATTATAAATTGCCCAAAAATATTGTAATTGCCCAGCTTAAAGAATCTTTTCATAGAATAATTGTACAACTTATTAATATTTTATTCACCCATTATTATTCTCTGAAAATAGCAATATTTTATTCGCTCCAAACAAAGCATATTTTTCCAGCAATAATAATATATTAATTCTGACAGTTGCAGAATTACCTTTATTTTTTAAAATAAAACCTTTCTCTGAAATGACTCTGAATCAATGAAGCTCCATGTGAATTCTAAGATGAATCCACCCAATAGGTCAGACTGAGTTTTCATCCAATCTGTCGGAAATCCCAAGGGTTTTCGTCCTTAGGTTTCTTGAAAACTGTAAACAGTTTTCCAAATCTTCTCGATAAAATATTTTCATATGATGCTCATAGTCTTCCTTCCACCTCCTTTTTGTAATACTTTGGGCAACTGTTTTAGGCATAAGAAATTTTAATATTAAAGTCATAAAGCGATTTTATTAATCTTTTTATGTTTGACTCCAAAAATCACTTTAATTTAAATAATAATTAATTAAATATTAGTTGCCATAGATAACTTTAGACAACATAATAAATAAATAAATAAATTATTTAATCTTGCTTGTCAAAAATGAGACATTACATACCACATTCTTGGTATCTGCTTCAAACCGTACAAAGATTTCATTAACCTGCAAACCAAGTGTTCTTGTCCCTTTACAATAAAATTATCAGGTGTTTCATAAATATTTTCTCATCAAGATCCCCGTGTAAGAAAGCTGTTTTAACATCTATTTGCTCTACTTCTAAATCAAAAGCAGCAACAATAGATAAAAGGAATCTAATGGAGGTTAGTTTAGCCACAAGAGAAAAAATCTCACCAAAATCCACTCCCTCAACTTGAGAGTAACCTATTGCCACTAACCGGGTGAAGCAGTCACCGGTGAGGAGGGACCTCAAAGAGATCAATCCGGACCGGTCAGCAAGACTAACACAATGGAAACACAAAGATATGATGGAGGCAATGCAGAACAAATTGTTTTATTTCATGAAAATTGATTACAATCAACCAGTAACAACTGGGTAACAGCATAACCGGCTCACATGCCTGGTAGAACATACAGAATAGGTCACAACCGGGACCTTGAATCTTAAGATCTATCTTCTATGCACAGTCTCGCTACTTGATTCTTCAATCCATTACATTATAATGCGCAATTACAATTATATATACGATCCAAAGGATCCAGTCGGCCCAAAAAAGTATCAAAACCCAAAGAACAAGACCTAACGTGTAAAATCAACAAGGTCGGCCAATGCCAAGAGATTCCTCTAGAAAATCCAAAGGATGAAGTGTAGATCGCGGGAAAAGGTCGGCCACATGCCAAGGAACATCGGAATCAACGCCCAAGGCTCTGCAAGCTTCGAAAGGGGTTATGGTAGATCACCAAAATAGGTTCAGGCAACTGGTAACAAGAACTGTCAACCTATAATTGGAAACTGTCAAGGAAACCGATAGCGATATCTTGCCAGAAAATGATCCAAATGCGATGTGGTCTGGAAATAAGAAAGATGATCAAGTCTTCAAGTAGAATCCAACTCCACAGGATCTGGTGAGCCAAAACCGGGACACACAAAAAGAAAAGCTGAAACTGCAAACAGAAAGCAAAACAAAAAGAAAATGTTTTTGGTTGATGCAAGATTGCTATGAACCGGGGATGCTCCTGCATCACCGGGCCTTGTACTTTTCCAACTTGCCATTTGCTCTAAATTTCCTTTTAAATACCTTAGACAACTCAACTAGATTCCATCTGCCACATTTGTCCAAGGCCTTTATTTCATCTTTCATTGCCTCTAACCAAGACTCATGCTCATCATAAGATAAGGCCTCTTTCACATATCTAGGTTTGTTGTCAGTATAAGGTAAAGCAAAAACACAACAAAAATCAGATGGACTATATCCATACCTATCAATATGTATATGTTGTCTAGTGGATCTTCTTAGAGGTGTAACAAGATGCTTTGGTTGTTCCTCTTCAAAATTCTCTTCTAATCCTTCTTCTTCACCTTCATATTCATCATGTTGTACTCCATGTGCATCTTCTTGTGGTTGTTCTACCTGTGTATCTTTTTGTGGTTCAACCCTTAATATCAAAATGCACTATTTTGTTAGGCTTTATGCAAGGTTGTTCATCATTTTAAATTCCTTAAGCTCCCTGAAAATTACATCCTTAGAATATAACATCTTCATTGCTATAGGATCCGAAGCTTATAACCCTTAATGTTCTCGCTATAACACACAAAAACACACTTGTTAGCTCTGAAATCAAGTGTAGAATGTTTTTATTTAGGAACATGAACACATGCCTCGTTGCGAAAGACTCTTAATTGAGAAACTGATGGTCGTTTCCCTGTCCATACCTCATAGGGAATTTTATCAACAAGAGCAGTAGGTCACCTATTAACCAGATAACAAACAGTGTGAACTGCTTCAGCCCAAAAACGTTGTTCAAGCTTTGCACTACACAACATGCTTCTAGTTCTATCCATAAAGTCCTATTCATCCTCTTTTCCACTCCATTTTGTTGTGGGGTGTATGGAGTTGTTTTTTGCATAAAAATTCCTGCATGCTTACAATAGTCATCAAAGACCCTAGAGCAAAATTCACCACCATTATCCATTCTTAAAACCTTTACTTTTCTATTTGTCTATTTCTCAACAAGTGTTATAAATTATTTCAATATAGAAAAAACAATAGATTTATCCTTCAAAAAGTAAACCTATGAATATCTAGAATAATCATCAATAAAGGAAACATAGTAGCGAGACTTTCCAATAGATGGTACATCCATAGGGCCAAATACATCAATATGAAGTAACTCCAAAACTTGTCCAACCCTAGCATTTCTAAATTTAAATCTCTATGTTGCTTCCCATACACAGTGTTCACAAATATCAAAATCAACAAAGTAACCTAACAAACCATCAACTATCTTTTCATTTATGAGGGCTTTGAGATCCTTTTCACCAATATGACCCGTCCTATGGTGCTACAACTTATGTGATACAAAGTTATGAGCTACATTAATAGTGTTACAGAAAGTAGAAGCATCAAGTCTAAATAGGGTGCCACACCTATTACCCTTGGCTAAAACCGAATTCACTTTTCTTAACTTGCAACCACTTTTTTCATAAGTAACATGCACCCTCGAATCATTCATTTTAGATACAGTAATTAAATTTCTAGTTAAACTAAGGATGTGCAATACATCTTTACGGGTTTTAACCCTTCCATCACTGAAAATCAATTTTACCTCCCCCTCGACCTACAATTTTTCATGTGCTATTTCTGTGAAGAAAACTTCCCCACCATCATAAGTTGAATATGTTGAAAATCATTTCTTATGAAGAGCCATGTGGTAGGATGCACTTGAATCTATTAACCAATAGTCATTATAAGTCATATTAGCAGAAAAAATAATAGCATCAATAGCTTTATCATTAGAGTATTTATCTATAGAGGAATCATCATTATTTTTCTTTTTATTCTTACATTCCCTTTTGAGATGCACCCATTTACCACAGTTCAAACCCCTCAATTAACTCTTACTAGATGTTTTAGACCTTCAATTGGATTTAGAAAGATCCTTAGAATTGTCATTTTAACCTTTCTTCTTGTCCTTACCTTTCTCCTTAGATCTACCTCGTACATGCAATGCATCTTTAGACCCCTCAAAGTCCTTATTTCCTCTGAAAGTAGAGTGGCAATTGTTGACTTTGATCAGATTATAATGCAACCTCTACAGTTTAATATTTACGCACTCCTGAATATGCCTTGCTCAATTGTAATTATGAACTGCAGTATATATATATTTGACTTCTTATTACGTTAGCATTCTTCACGAACTGCTGTATTTCAAATCCTTGTTGTATTGCTGTATATATTATCGATCTCTTGCTATGTCCTTTTTATTATTATTTATACTATTGCTATAAAGGAAATGAATCATATTAAAATACGATGCCACATGACTTCCTAAGAAGTCGTGACTCTTCACTAATAGACCCGATGGCTATTGGAATCAAAACCGATTCATATATAATCAGTTATGTATAATCGATTTAACTAAGTTGATTATTAACCACAGCGATAACAATTCAATCATTAACCAATACGACAATAATCGATCATAACCAAACATCGATTATGAATGCAAGTCGATAGTTGGATATGTGCGTTGATGTAATGTTCCCTTGCCAATGTACGGCAAAATTGAGAGCGTGTGGGTGTGATAGTATGGTGAAGGTGAGGGTGTACAATGGAGGAATGACGTACAGTGGGGCGTACGGTTACAGTGGAAGGTAAGGCGTACGATGGGGCGTACAGAAGGCGTACGGTGAAGGAATGGCATACGGTGGAGGTATGGCGTACGGTGGGAGGTAAGGCGTACGGTGGGAGGTAAGGCGTACGGTGGAGGAATGGCGTACGATGGAGGTATGGCGTACGGTGGGAGTTAAGGCATACGGTGAGAGGTAAGGCGTACGGTGGAGGAATGGCGTACGGTGGGAGGTAAGGCGTACGGTGGAAGGTAAGGCGTACGATGGGAGGTAAGGCGTACGGTGGGAGGTAAGGCGTACGGTAGTGATCCGTACGGTGTGTATGCTCCGCCTTCGAGACCTTTAGATACTTAGTCAATTTGTAAAGCGTAGTGGAATTTATTATTATCACAGGCACAAGAGACTTAAGAGTTGATGATGAATATCCACACATGCACAGGAAATTATATTGATAATGATCGCACTGCAGATTACATAGATTCGGAACAGAAGCAGACTAGGGTGAGGAGGACTCCCACCGAAACTGCGGATGCCAAGTAGGGAGGATCTCTCACCTCCGAAATGACAGACAAGCTGAACTCCAAATTGGAATTCGCACAAATAAAGGAAAAATATCAAATTCGCATGCCTACAATAATGACTAACACGGCCATATATATGGGCTCCGGGAAACTTTCCGAAGGGTTACAAACAGGCCGACATGACCAACCAAAACTTGCCTAATCTAATTAAATAAAAGGGGCCCGAAAGATTTGTTATTAAATTTGGGGCCTTACAACAAGGTAATTAGATTTATTATTTAATTATAT
The DNA here is from genome assembly GCF_030272615.1 of Cryptomeria japonica. Classification (NCBI taxonomy): domain Eukaryota; kingdom Viridiplantae; phylum Streptophyta; class Pinopsida; order Cupressales; family Cupressaceae; genus Cryptomeria; species Cryptomeria japonica. The sequence goes on along the minus strand of NC_081407.1, from coordinate 194,801,818 downwards.
CGGGGACATCACAGTTGAAGGTAATCATTAACTATATTTATTAAACGGCACATATAAACATTTAATATCATTTTCATTAACAGCCGGCATACGTAATTGTCTAAGTCCGATAGGCCATTTAGACAATTACGTTGTGTCTGTCGGCCCTAATGGAGTCCGACCGTAGCTATTCTATCATCAACACTCCCTCTTAGCTAGGGAGGAATCCTTCTTAATTTCTATAAGTTACATCACCTCATCATGATGATTGACCACAATGGCTACATCCATATGTGGAAAGGAAAGATATCACCTTATTGTGATGTCAACCATCATGGCTCCTTCATATATATCACTTCACGTGATATCAATCATATGGCTTATCTATAGATATCACCTCACGTGATATCAACCATTATGGCATATCCATAGACATCACCTCACGTGACATCCACCATTATGGTTTATACATAGATATCTCCTCATGTAATATCCACCATTATGGCATGTCCACAGATATCACCTCACAAGATATCAACCATAATGGCATATCCATAGATATCACTTCACATGATATCCACCATTATGGTTTATCCATAGATATCTCCTCATGTAATATCCACCATTATGGCATGTCCATAGATATCACCTCACGATATATCAAACCATTATTGTGAGATCATCACCTCACAATAATGGTATGATGTACAAGTGTTCAACATTGTGAGATCGTCACCTCACAATGATATTCGCCATGGCTCAACCAGAGGGTAAACACATGAGTACAAGAAAATCACCACGGATTCTCTCATGTGGTGTTGTCACGGCGTCACACACATGACTTCCACCATGAACCATATTAGAGGGTGGAGATAAGGGCTTTCACTTCAAGTCTCTCTCAAGGAGAAATGCATTAACAAGAGTTTATACATTAAACATCTATTCTCAATTAGAAGAATACATTAGTATAATATATAACTAAATCAATGATGCTGAGACTCAATTGCAGCTATGGCTTCATTCTACACCATACCAAGCTTACCTCGAAAGTACACAACTTTATTCTGAAGAGAGGCTTGGTGAGAATGTCTGTCGTCTGTTCATTAGTACTATTGTATCTTAATTGAATAGCATAACTTTTCACCATGTCTCTAACATAGTGATACTTGATCTCCACATGCTTTGACCTTTCATGAAATACAAGGTTGGAGTCTGCATCACTCTTGGTGTATTCCAAGTTCACCAAGTATTTATCTATCCAGGAATATTATGACCTAGGAGTCAGCATAAAGGCCTTCCACCCTACATACATAGGTCTCCATCCATGAATCATAGTCCTTTGACTGATCACTAGAGAAACCATCTTGACATGGTCCACTCCCTCTGAACCAATATGACCAAGATCCTCGGATTTCAATCGAAGTACATCCTCTTAGTTGCTTCCTCTGTCATGGAAGCATCCCCTACTCACATGGTCCCAATCATGGAAGATATCTTGCTTCAGGAGACTCATCATCTGGTATGATCCTCATACGGCTGGAAGTGCTAGATCCAAAGCCACCATGGATCTACTGTCATAAGATCGAGCCCTAGGCAGGAATATGACCATCCTGAGATTTAGAACAAAATCTCCTTGCAATGCGCTCCCTCTCACTGGAAGAGCCTTCTTGTCTCATCTTGCTTTGTAACCCTAGATGCTATCATCACTTGCACAAATGCCTCTATGGCTTTCACAAGTGAATTGCACTTTTTGCAAGTAAATATTTGTTTTGGAAATGCAGAATCTCAGAATCTCCACTAAAGTCCTCTGCATATTCTTCTTGAATTTCAATCTCTTCATCACAAATAGAACTTCAAAACTCTATAACTTGAAAAACAACAAGCTGTGATTCTAAAGATGTCTTGTATGTAAGGGACAAGTTTCTCATAGTAAATTTGTAATGTCCCCATTTCTAGGTGACATGAGATGAGCAGGGGTTGACCTACCATTCGAGTTCCGTAGGTCAATGACATGGTTAGGGGACTCATTCTGAGGGTCATGGAGCTTTGCAAAGGCTCTGTGAGTCGTTTTGGACCTTCAGACGACAGGTTCCTACTTTTTAGGGAGGTCCCCTATTTTTTAGGGAGAACTGGCAGTTGACTGAATGACCACCTGGGGGACCAAGGAGTAGAGCAGGATCCTTTTGAGCAGTTACAGGTGTTTGGAGAGGTGTTCCTACTTTTTAGGGCGAGTCCCTACTTTTTAGGAGGAACTGTCAGTTGGCCTGCAGGACTTTGACAACATCAGTGATCACAGTGCTTCAGACGGAATTCAAATCTGAGTTGCAGATTTCATGTTATGAATAAATTAGGAAATATTTTATATTTCCTAAGTTGGATTAAATAAATAATAATAAAGAGAAATAATACAGTCACTTTATATTAATAAAGTGGCCCCTTGGCACATTTTCCTAGAAGTTATAACTTAAATATATTGCCACGTTTAATGAGGAATTAGACTCTCAATGGGTCAAACCACTTAGGGGAAGTATTTATTTAATAAAAAGAAACAATTTAACATGTTTTATGATGCCAAAAGTACAACCCTCACCCCAAATTCGAATTAGGGTTTGAGGCATGTTAAAAAGACATTGGGGGCAGCATTTCAATTATTATTGAAGTTGTTTTTTGGAGAGCATTGGTAATTGTAGGTCTGCAACGTTTCTTGCAGGGTTGGTTTTGGGATTTGGAGACGGAAACCTTCAGATCTTGGGTGAGAGGACGGAATCCCCCTCATCTACACTACATTTATTTGTCTGGGAAGCTCATATTAGTTTGTCGGATCAAACAATATTCTTTTATATTCATATATGTACTTGTATATATTTTATATTATATTTTTACATTATATATCTATATATATGTATACTAAGATATTAACATTATACGTATTACTGTAGAGCAGTTCTCACAAGTACTGTAATAATCATAATTATTATTTTTGTTATTAATATTTGTATTATTATTAAATTCTTATTATCAGTGTTATTATTAAATCCTGTACATGAGCCAGCGGCTTCAAACACAATCACATATTAAGTACGTCCCATGCATATCAGCAAGAACAAAGATGTTACTGCCTGTAACATAATAACAGTTCTGATCTGATCTGATCTGATCCATCGTCTGACCTCCTTTTATGAGTATAGACTATACGATAATCCCCCATCTATAAGATGGTTGCCGATAACACCCCCCCTTGGAATGATATTCCAGTCTCCTTTAATATATCATGATGGGTTGCGATTTGGGTTGCAACTCTTTTTAATACAGCTTGTCATCTTACCAATCACACCTCTTTGTAAATGGATTACTATTGTTTCAAGTGACATCACATTCTTTGATAAAACTCTTAACCACCGATTATCATTTAATTAGTGTCTTAATTATAATTCATTCAACATACTAAACCACTAATCATTCTAATTTTTCAATGTCTTTTCCCCGAGTAACAATTGCTGATTGCATATGATCACACCCAGTAAGGGAGTTGCATTCAGCCTCTATAGTCACGGTAATACTAATATTTGATTCATACTAATGCTATGCGCTTTACTTAAGCCTTCGTTTCGTGTGATGAATGTTTGATTCCCATCGGTGGCAATCTCCAGTAGCTTAGTCACCATGATAGGCAATGATAATCGTTGAATTCTTACTCCTCCATCTTTGTTATTATCGATGATGTGTCAAGGATGTTGACCAGATTGCTGCCTTAGCCAATCGCTGTTGTGACTTCTCAATGGTGATATTATAGTCGCTGCCCCATATTATCAATGTCTCTGATATCCTCTTATGAGTGAAGTGGAAATAAAATCAATAATAATTCAAATATCTCCTATTGTTTCTAAAGGCGTGGGTAATATTATTTGGAGGGGATACGAACAGCTATCAGCGGCAATTATACTTGAAGTGAAGGAGAATCTACCTATATGGAAGCTTTAGAAATCAATTCATTATGCTTATAATATAATATTAATTTATTTTTAGTTGAATACTTCAAGAATATTATTAGTAATAAATATTAATTAAATAATAATATTTAATAAATAAATAAATTTCAAATAATCATTTGTTGGTAATTATTATATCAATTAATAATATATATATATATATATAACGATCAAGGAGGGGACATGACACTTCTTTTGAAGCGTCCTTTATTACCTTTCTTCTTTGAGGATTGAGAGGCAAGAACATGAATATCTTCATTTGTAGAACTTTGATCAATGCGTCTTGTGACCAATCTTGACTTTTCTTGAATGCAGTCTATCTTCAATCGATCAAACTTAGGAAGTTTTGATCTTGCGCTCATCCCTTGAATAAATGACTCCCAAGATGAAGGGAGACCATTGAGTGCCAACATGGTTAACTCTTTGCCCTCTAGAGCGTGTCCAATGGTAGAGAGCTCTCAATTCAGTAATCCTCATGAAGAATGAGGTGATGGATTCTTCTTTCGTCATTTTGATGTAGTGAAGTTGTTGCTTTAATGCAAGGACTCGACTAGTGTTGTTTATCTCATACATCTCCTCTAATGCTTTGAACATGCCATATGCTGTCTCCAACTTGGAAATAATTGGCACGATGTGATCTTTCACTAAGTCAACCAACATCTTCATTGCTTTATGGTTCTTTCTCTTCCATTGGAGCTTCTCATCCTCTTCAGTTGGTTCTGCTATGGCTTTCTTCACGAATTCGTCTAATTCATTTTCCCCCAAGGCGAGCGTAATTTTAAACTTCCAAGATACGAAGTTTGATGCTCCCTCAAGTCTGTCTTCAACTCTAATTCCATTCACCATCATGACGTTGATAGAAGCGGTCGAACTTGAAGACAATAGTAGAAGATAACCCTGCCTCTATAAATCTGATCTGATCTTTTCTTAGGCCTGCTCTGATACCATGTTGACTTTGATCAGATTATAATGCACCCTCTATAGTTTAATATTTACGTACTCCTAAATATGCCTTGCTCAATTGTAATTATGAACTGCAGTATATATATATTTGACTTCTTATTACTTATAGCATTCTTCATGAATTGCTGTATTTCAAATCCTTGTTGTATCGCTGTATATATTATCGATCTCTTGCTACGTCCTATTTTTTATTATTATTTATACTATTGCTTCAAAGAAAATGAATCATAGTAAAATACGATGCCACATGACTTCCTAAGAAGTCGTGACTCTTCACTAATAGACCTGATGACTATTGGAATTAAAACCAATTCATATATAATCACTTATGTATAATCGATTTAACTAAGTTGATTATTAACCACAACAATAACAATTCAATCATTAACCAATACGATGATAATCGATCATAACCAAACATCGATTATGAATGCAAGTCGATAGTTGGATATGTACGTTGAAGGTAATCATTAACTATTTTTATTAAACGGCACATATAAACATTTAATATCATTTTCATTAATAGCCGGCATATGTAATTGTTTAAGGCCGATAGGCCATTTAGACAATTATGTTGTCTCTATCAGCCCTAATGGAGTCCGACCGTAGCTTTTCTATCATCAACAACAATGGGGCATCCAACTTCAAATCATCTGAAAAAGAACCACTTATTGCAACAATAAAATTATCCCAAAATTCAAGTAGTGAACATAATTATAAAATACATTTATCCTCCTCATCTATCTTCACATTAATTGACTCTAACTAGCTCAGGATTAGATTAAATGAATTCAATTGTTCTGCAATTGAGTCTTCATCATTTATTTTAAGAGAATATAACTTTCTTTTCAGAAATAACTTGTTAATGAGACTCTTAGTTTGGTATATCTCTCCTATTCTATTCCATAATTTATATGCAATAGTCCCATTAGAAACATTTAACAGAACATAATTAGATAACACAAACGAATAGTGTTGCGAGCCTTTTTATCTAATTCAATCCAGTCTTCATCTAACACACTATTTGGTTTCTTCTCTTTATTAACAACAATCCATTAATTTCTTTCTTTCAAGAGATCCTCAATCTTTAACTTCCAAAGCTCATACCTAGTGTAGTTGAACTTTTCAATGTCCAACTAATATGAGCCAGCCAATCACACTAGATTTGAAACTATGTAATGTCTCTACTAGTTAGGGATCGCTTGTCCTACAAAACAGACTGTTAGAATGCAACAAATATACATATAACTAATCTAATTTGCAATTAAACTTCAATTATTTAATTAAAACCAATCTCAATTCTTATTTAATAAAAAGGATACGAGTGCAGTACTGGGACATGTCCTTGGGCGGTTGTGAAGCTCGCCTTCTTGGAACCCATCTTGGTTCCAAGCCATACCAAGAAATCGAAGGTTAATTCGATTCCTATCTTGTATGTAATTCCTTACACCCAAGCCATACCAGGAAATCGAAGGTTAATTCGATTCCTGTCTTGGATGTAATTCCTTACACCCAAGCCATGCCAAGAAATCGAAGGTTAATTCGATTCTTGTCTTGGATGTAATTTCTTACACCCAAGCCATACCAAGGAAGACCATCAGATATGATCAATTCCTTGCCTTGGATGATGCATCTCATCATCCAAGTCTACTAGAGAGGACCGGCCAAATCCGTCTCTTCTTGGATGAACTTTGTCAACCAAGCCATAACATATATGCATATAGATACTCAGTATATCATAATCCCTGCATGAGGCTAAGGGAATTTCCTCCCACTAGCCTCCATCACAACCAAATTATTGTTATTCATATAACCTTTTAATAACTCATTTCTTCATCATTTAATATATTAAATATATATTAACATCATTTAATCATTTATTTCTCTTTAAGCTATCAAGTACTTGCTAATTTACCATACTAGATAATTAGTCTTATTCTAATTCATTTATAAACTATTTACTTATTAATTAATTGCTAGTTATATGAATTATTATGTATTACTGTAGAACAGTTTCTAAAACATATTATATTAATTATAAATATTATATTAATATCTATTATTATATCAATATCCATATTTATAACCCTTTTATTATTCCTTATTCTTATTTGACTATATATACATATATTTACATAAATATATAAATGAATTCAATAATGTTACCTCTAATTTATATATTTACTAATTACCAATTCTATAAACTATTAGTACTCCCCCTGCTTGTAAATACTAGTTATTAATATATTAAGTGGTTAGTAATGGCATGTGTCAGATCTGGTCTACCACTGTTATGAAATTATGTATACAGATTGCAGTTTATGTTAGTATTTAAATTCTGCATATGAACATTATCGGGTTTCATGGGCCTCATATATTTAGCATACTTACTAAACACATCCTTCGTGCATACCACCCAGAACAAGGGTGTTACTGCCTGTAAATTAATAACAGTTCTGACCTGATCTGATTTGATAGATGTTGTCAGATAATGTCCCTCTCTTCTCCTTAAATATTTATATATTTCATATTTTTAGTTGTATGTAATTGCTGATAATAAGAAGTAAAGAGGGCAGATGATACTAATCCTCAACTGAGTAATAACCAGTTCCGTAAATCTTCCCCCTGAACTCACACTCCTTATTCTCCCTTTATATCGTTACATCCCTTTTTGGAGAGAGGTGACTTTATGGTGGGTGTCGTTTATTCAAGGAGAGGCGCTCTTTTATTCTAATCCCATTAACATTTGATAATAAACAAATATTTAATAGAGATCGCATCTATTGCTATTACTATATGTATGTTATAAACAAATTACTTTCGTCTTGATTATATACCCCGATCACTAATTATAATCATAGCCACTTATTAATATATTTTCCTCGCATTCACTTTAACAATCGGTGTTCTTTTATATGCTATATTTGGTTGTTTAAGATAATCGACAAAAGCTTTTTATGAAGTCTTTTCTTTTTATGGAGTCTTTTCTTCGACTCATTTTTCATAATGTGTATTCAGCGATCTTATTCATATGGTTATCTAACTAGCTTATCCTTGTCAACTGTTAACCACCATTGATGATATTGACCCTATACCTCAGTCATGTGTCATTCTTTGTATTGGTTTTATTTACATATTGTAGGCTATGCTCCTTTTTACGAATAATACAAGAGTTGTATTATTTCATTGTTCATTGATGAGGAGATATAGATATGAAGAGTTGTATTTCACCTTGTGGCATAATAATTAAAAACAAATCAGAATTATTTACAATTAAGAATGTGTAAATAATATTTATAATATTTATGTTTATAATATAATATTAATTTTTTTATTATTTTTATTTGAATATTTCAAGAATATTATCGGTAATAAGTATTAATCAAATAATATAAATAAATAAAATTTAAATGATGAGATAATACTTATTATTTTTTGATAGAGAAAAAATGTCTCTGGGAACGAAAAATCGATGCATTGCATTGACACCCTTTTTCGAGCATTCTTACCCGCAACAAGGAATTTACAGAGGCTTTGTAAATTGGTTCGCAGTTTTGGCTAATATCTCTGGGACTGAGGAACCTGGCAAGGTTATATCATGGACCCGCGATCAAGAAGCCTTCTTTGCAAAAACTAAATATTTTCTGGCTGATACGGTTAGGGCTCCCCCTCCTCTTTGCAAGGGCTGGGATCGGGATTGGCATTTGGTGAGCCGCAGAAACAACAGAGCATTAGGGAAACCAAACTACCTCAAGCGGAATCCCAATCATTGTCGGGAGGAGGGTTTTGTAAAACCTAACCAGTCAAAGATTTTCTCTGCTCACCATATTTTTCCTCCTCGAAGGTCCTCGGGTAAATTATCAAAGAAAATGGTATCCCCGGGCTGTCACTCTTTCATGAATAATCACAATTTAAAGGAGGCTAAGCATCCTAAGACGAATTCACCTTCAAATCCTCTAGCTAATTCTAATGGGCTGGTCATTGAAATTGATACCCATACTAAGATCAGGTATCAATTGCATTGCAACGACCGAATGATCTTTGCTCGGTGGAAAGGCTAGGGGATCCCGTCTGATCAAATTGCTAATTGGGTTTTGGCTTCTCTCAATAACCAGGTAAAAATTGATATCCTTCTTGATAATTTCTTAGCTATTGAATGTGGTAATCAGAGTTTGAGAAATTCTTTGCTAAACGGGGACATATTAACATTCAAAGGTCTAAGGTTTGATTGCCGGGAATGGCAACCCCTCTTTCTTCCATCTCAATTTAATTCCTGCATAGTTAACAGAGCAATTTCACTTGATAAATTCCTTGTAGAATTGCGAAATAATGAGTTCTTAAGAATAATAGGTAACAAAATAGGCAAATTTGTAGAAGTTAAAAAATCAGCCCTAAGCTTCTTTAGCCAACTTTTGATTGTTAATATGAATATTAACATTAAATCTTTAGAGCCCATAACAGTGAAATGCGACAATTTATGCTTAACCCTAGAACTGCCCTTTTATAATGGTTCTTTCGAAGAGTCTACATCGAGGAAGATCCCCTCTGAGAAACCTTTCTCCGAATCGGCCCTCAAATCTAATGGCACCCCATTTAGATTTGTGGAAGGTGGGGGTTTTACCTTCGAAGGCTATAAGTTTAATATCAACTCTAATCATCTCACCACAGACTTATGTCCTCATAGCTCCCCTGTTAAGATATCTCGCCCACCTCTTCCTCCATTGCCAACTATTAATCCACCTATAGTTGACTCATTACTTTGGGATCGAGACCTGGAAGAAGGTGAAATCAGTGAGGTGCTCCCTCAGAAAGAGCAGCTCAGATTGACTAATTTGCCATCATCTAGCTCTCTCATCCCACTAGAGAGGCTAAGTCCTTCGAGGTCTTCCCCTTTAATGGAACTCACCTCCTCCTCTGAGCAATCAGAGAGGGATAGGCCTCCCCTGAATCCAGGAATGGCACCCGTGCAGGGTCAACCGATCTCTCAAGTCTCAAGATTGGAGACCTTTGAGGTGTCAGAGGTCCATCCTCCATCTTTGATGGCTGTTTCATATTCAATTGCAGAATCTGAGAGTGATCAAGTTGCTAGGGAAGTTAACATCATTGCCAAATTTGTAGGGGAAGAAGTAGTAAACGACCTTATGGATCAATTGGTTGATGAAATTTGTGATGATGAGGAACTAGAAAGACAAAGGGATCTCTATGTCAAAAATCTAATGGATGTTGCCAGAGTCGACTTAGAAACAGATAAACTTTTTATAGCATTAGACAACTTAGAAAATGATAACCCAAACACTCTAGGCATTCTCAGCTCTGAAAGAAGTAAAGATTCTCCTGACTGTGCTAAAATCAGTAAGAAAAGAGGCAGGAGATCCCTTGCTGGACTAAGATCAAAGGATGGAGAAGCAAGGGGTCAGTCTAAAATATCTAATCTTTTTAATGCAGGGGGGGGGAAGTTCCTCCCCACAGAGCCATGAAAATCATAACATGGAATGTTAGGGGTCTAAATGCCCCTAACAAACAACGCATCTTAAAGCGCTGCATCTCTGATTCTAAACCAGATATAATGTTAATCCAAGAAACCAAAATGAACTCCTCTTAGGTAGCCCTTTTTGAGAAAAAACTAGGCGTTAGACAGCTAAAGCACTCCCCTGCTACAGGGGCCTCAGGGGGCTTAGCCATCATTTGGGACTCTAGATTCATCTCGTTTATACCTTTAGAGATTAAGCAAAATTGGATGGGAGGAGAAGTAGTAAGTTATAAAAATAACCTAAGATTCAAATTGATTAACGTTTACGGTCCTATCCAAAATAGGGATAAGGCTAGGGTGTGGGTGGAACTGGAGTCTTTCCTCAGAAGTTTCCCAAATGATGTATGCATCATTGGGGGAGATTTCAATGCTATCACTAAGATAGCTGACAAAAGAGGAGGTAGCAACAAACTTCCTCCATCGGCTGTAGAGTTCAATCATTGGATCAATAGGAACTCCTTGTTGGAAATCCAGACGGCAGATAATGCCTTCACCTGGAACAACAGAAGGCTTGGTTTCTGTAACATTGCTGAGAAACTAGATAGGTTATTTATCCATGGAGGGCTCTCGCAGCTTAACTTTACCCTGAATGCAGGACCCCTCCCTTTAGCAGGATCTGACCATTTCCCACTCCAACTAATCTTATTATCTGACCACTCCCCTAAAAAATGTCCCTTCAAATTTGAGAGCATGTGGTTCAGAGATGATAACTTTTTAAACTTAATTGAGAACTGGTGGAGAAGCTCTGTTTTCTTTGGTTCGAAGATGTTTATTATCACAAGCAAGTTAAAGCTTATCAAAAGGAAGCTCTTAGAATGGAACAGGACTAATTTTGGAAATATTTTCGATAAAAAACTCCTAATAGAAAATGATCTTAAGAATGTTAACATTGAGGTTCTTGAGAAGGGGATGGATGAACATCTCTTCCTCAAAGAAAAGGCTCTACTCTCTGAATATGAAAAGACACTCTCAAATGAAGAGATCTTTTGGAAACAAAAATCGAGGGAGACTTGGCTGAGTGATGGGGACCGAAATACTAAGTTTTTCCACAATAGTACTAAGCAAAGGCGATGGGTCAATCGAATTTCTAAAATTAAGAATTGCCAGGGTTCCATCCTGTCTGAACCGGATGATGTTGCCTCCGAGGCAGCAAGGTTTTTTGATAAAATCTTAAACAATATTGAAGGCTCCAACCTCAGGGGCCAACTCAATATTATCAAGAATCTTCCAAAACTCATTAACGATGACCACAACAAAATCCTGTCAAAGAAATTCTCTAAGGAGGAGGTTAAATCGGTCCTTATGAAGATGAATCCCGACAAGACCCCGAGCCCAGATGGCTTCCCCACTAGCTTTTTCCAAAAATGTTGGGGTTTTATGGGGACAGAGATCACGGACACCTTAGAAGGTATTAGGAACTTGTTGACGTGTCTGAAGTCGCATTGCTGCAAACTCCATACGACCAACGCAGAATAGAATAACCAATTGAGTATCCTATCCTCTCTTGAGATAAGGAAGTCCCTAATGCTATTTTTTATATTTGATCAAAGGGGACAACCTCAAGGTTTCTTTTGTCAGGTCTTGACTGCGGGATTACTCAGTGGTTTGATGTGTTTTGCTGGAAACACAAGGGGGACTTACGGTGAAATAGGCAATAAGCTAGTCTGCTGTGATTCTCGAATTACGCAATAAAGAGCAAAAGGAAAGGGTTCAGGAAGCCTAAGGACAAGGATGATAACAACTGATGCAGTGGGTAGACAGATTTCGATAAACCAGTTCTTGTTTCGCCAGAGATACCCTCACAACTAGACAAAAACGGTGCAAGCTCCAAGGGATGAAGGATTTTCAGACCGGAGAGACCCGTTTTAGGCACCCAATTTTGGCGTAGCCTAAGACGAACACCTGTAGTTGAACTAAGCACAGTTTGGGTTCAGACTAACCATGCACGGTGACCTACAATCAGCAGACCCCCAATGGTATGAACCAGAAATGCATCAAATATCCCTCCACACTTCACCATTAAAATCCCTGCACTCTAAAATTAACTAGCTGAAAGAAATCATGCAAACAGACCAAAACAAAGACAACAAACACCATATTTCAATGTTCATATATTTGCTTCTAATAGAATATTAAAATATGTTAATTTTAGTATTAATGCTCATTCAGTGTATATTCTATTTTAGACAGATCGTCTTCGATCTTCTCAGCAGTTTCTTATTAGAAACTTGCTATTCTTGTAAATAGCTTTGTATTATTTATGAGCGTCTTGCTCATTCTGTTTAATCAATCAATTCTTTGAAATCCATTGCGTGTCTCGCATTGTTTTATGGTATCAGAGCCATAGGAGGAATTTTTTCGAAATTTTTTTAATCTTAATTTCCAATTGGTGGAAATTTTCGAAATTATTTTCTGGAAAAATTTATCAAAGTTTTTTTTGGCTTCTGGGGTGGAATCGTCGGTTTTCGACCTGTAGGTTTGTCGTTTTTTCGGCAACCTCTATTTGCAGGGTCGTCGCGACCTGTGTTCGTGCAGGGTCGTCATTTTTTTTCGGCGTCGCGTTTTATCCCGTGACCTGTGTTCTGGACCTGCGGGGTTGTATCGTCGCGTTTTACCGTCTGTAACTTCCGCGTCGCGACCTTCGCCTACAACGTCCCGCGCGACCTGCTACCCTCTGTTCCCGGCGTCGTTCACCTGCGACCTGTTCCCGGCGTCGTTCACCTGTGACTTGTTCCCGGCGTTGTTCGGTGATCGGCAGCAGACTTCGGCTCTGTGCACGTCTGCAGGCTTCGGCGTCGTCACCTCCAGCGTCGCCACCTGCAACTCGTCACTCTCTGCAAACAATGGCGCCCACGACCTCTGCAATCTTCGATTGAGGTGTTTACCTCCAGTTTTTATCGAAATTCAATGTTTCTTGCAGATTCGTGGTGGTTTTTTCAAACCCTAATCTGGGTTGTTGTCCATTTTTTTTGGGCGCCTCGATTTTCGTGCCTCGATTTTCGAGCCCGCGGATCCAGATTCTGACAGGAGAATCCTTCTGGGTTTTTTGCACGCATTTTTGGGCTGTCTTTGGATTTTTCTGGGTCAGCCAGGAATTTTTTTTGGGAAACGTGCAAATGATTTCTCTCACCAATCTGATGTTAGAAGGCAGTCAACGCTTTAATGGTCACAACTACAACATCTGGAAACAGCGTATGTTGACCATTTTTGAATATAGGCGTCTTGACCAGCTTGTTTTGGGCAAAGAGCTCAGTCCTGGTACACCTGGTGCAGACCAAGATAAGTTTGATGAACGCAATCGGGAGGCAGTCATGCTTCTCAAACTCTCAGTAACTGATGATCAGTTACCGCAGATTCCTTCCGGCAAGACAACTTCTGACATCTGGAAGCATCTGAAGGAATTGCATGAGACATCTGACAAGAGCCGAGCATTCTTTCTGAAGAATCAGTTGTTCTCCATTATGATGGACGAACGTATGTCCTTACAGGAGCACCTCACGAGGATTAAGGACATTCGAGATCAACTCGAAGCTATTGGTCGGACTCTGGAGGAAGAAGACATGGTTGTAATCACTTTAAAAAGTCTTCCGAAATCGTATGAACACTTCATTGAAACCCTCAATATTACTTCCACTAATGTTGATCTGAAGTTTTCAGAATTGTGCACCAAACTTCTACATCAGGATCGCTGGAAACAGCAATTTGGTAGTGGTACTACATCAGCCTCCTCGGAAAATGCCTTCACAGCTCAATCCTTTCAGAAGGATAAAGGCAAATTTCAGTCCTCTCAGTCTTCTCAGCAGAAAGGCTCTTCTCAGACACAGGATGGAGCTAAGAAGAAGAATGTGCAGTGCAATTACTGTCACAAGTACGGCCATATGAAGAAAGATTGCCGTCAGAGGCTCACTTCTGAACAAAAGAAGCAGGGAGGGTCACACCAGAAGGCGCATGTTGCGGAACATTCCGAGCAGAAAGAATCTGCCTTTTATGCCTTTATGGCTAAGAGGTCTTCAGATCATGCCAGGTCTTCTGCTTGGTACATTGACTCTGGTGCATCACGTCACTTTTCTCATCGGCGTGACTGGTTTACAGACTTCTCACCTTTCAGTGATTCCGTTGTATTTGGCGGAGGTGAGGAGTATACAGTTGTTGGCAGAGGCACTGTTCAGATACAGTCTGGTGGTAGGACTCTCCTTTTTCTGAATGTGTATTATGTTCCTGGAATGGAACTTGATCTGCTCTCTGTCAGCCAGATTATGAGGAATTCTCCTCAACTAGATGTGGTGTTCAGTGCTCACAAGTGCTCCATCATTGATCGGGAGACTCGTCTTACTGTTGCTGTTGGTCTAGAGGATCATGGCCTATATAGGCTTCTTGACACTGGTGATTCTCCTGAAGTGGCTCTGGCAGCTCGTGTTTCTCCTCTCAGCACTTTGTGGCATCAGAGATATGGACATCTCAACATTCAGTATCTCTCTTAGCTATCTCGGGAGGGACTTGTTTCAGGGTTACCTGATATTCAGATTCAGCATCTTGGATTATGTGGCGCCTGTCAAGCTGGCAAACAGCATCGGACTTCATTCCCACATGGAAAGTCTTGGCGCGCATCTAAGGTACTTCAATTACTTCATGCTGATATATGTGGTCCTATGAATACATCTTCTGTTACTGGTTGCAAATATTTTTTGCTTATTGTAGATGATTTTAGTAGAAAGATGTGGGTGTACTTTCTTAAGCATAAATCAGATGTATTTAGTATCTTTCAGAAGTTTAAGTCCTTTGTTGAAAAAGAGTCTGGACATAGTATCATTACTCTTAGGACAGATAACGGGGGGTAATTTTGTTCTTCTGCATTCTCCAACTTCTGTGATACCCATGGCATCAAATGCCAGTTGACTACACCCTACACTCCTCAGCAAAACAGTGTTGTCGAGCGTCGCAATCGTACGGTTGTTGAGATGGCTCGCTCTATGTTACAACACAGGAGTGTTCCGAATAAGTATTGGGCTGAAGCAGTGTTTATTGCTGTCTACCTACTTAACCGTTCTCCTACTCAGGCTGTTAAGGGGAAGACTCCAGAAGAGGTCTGGTCTGGTCGGAAGCCGAAGATTAGCCACCTGAAGGTTTTTGGCTCTGTTGCCTATGTCTGGATTCCAGATGCTAAGCGCTCCAAGTTGGATTCCAAAAGTCAGAAACTCATGATGACAGGATACAGTGATCACCATAAGGCCTACAGACTGATAGATATAGACACTGAACGTCTTATCTTCAGTCGTGATGTTGTATTTGATGAAGACAGAGGATTTTTTCAGTCCCCTTCTTCTGAGTAGAGTTCTGAGGATCAGCCTCACAGTGTTCTTATTCCATTAGGTTCGCCTGATGGGAGGGATGATGCAGAATCTATTTTCGATGATGCACTACCTGAGTTCCCTCCGGAGAACAATCCTCCTCCTGCTCCTGATCCTGAGCCTCTTCCAGCTCCTCCAGATGTTTGCACTTCTACTCTCCGGCCTAAATGGTGGGCCAAGACCATTGGTGATCTCAGGGATAATGAGCTCATTGAGGGTAGAACCTCCCGTAATAAGAGCAAACAGCAGCATACAGTCAATTTTGCTCTCATGGCTAACATACACAGTGTTTTTGAGCCTCAGACATACTCAGAGGCTAAAGGTATACCTGAGTGGGAACAGGCTATGGAAGCTAAGTTCCAGAGTCTTCAGAAGAATCACACTTGGGCCCTTTCTGATCTTCCTTCAGGGAAGAAGCCCATTAGCTGCAAATGGGTGTACAAAGTAAAATACAAAGCTGATGGAACCCTAGACAAGTATAAGGCTCGTCTTGTTGCTCGTGGGTTCTCACAGAAAGAAGGCATTGACTACGAGGAGACTTTTGCTCCTACAGCCAAAATGAGTACCATACGGCTCGTTCTTGCCTTGGCAGCCCAGTTCAGTTGGAAAGTCCATCAGATGGACGTCAAGAGTGCTTTTTTGAATGGTGACTTACAGGAAGAAGTCTACATGACGCAACCCCCAGGATTCAAGGTTGCTGGTCAAGAACAGAAGGTCTATAGACTAGTCAAAGCACTCTATGGTCTGAAACAAGCTCCTCGGGCTTGGTACATGAAAATTGATAAGTATCTGACAGATCATGGTTTTCAGCAGAGTCCATCTGATGCAAACTTGTATATCAAGCATTCTAGTAATGATATTCAGTTTGTGGTTGTCTATGTGGATGACTTAATCATTACTGGCAGTTCAGCACATTTGATCACTGGGATCAAACAGGATTTGTGCCGCACCTTTGATATGACAGATTTGGGACTTCTACATTACTGCTTAGGAGTTGAAGTCTAGCAGACTGAGAACAGTATCTTTCTCTCTCAGTCCAAGTATGCCAGAAGTCTTGTGGACAGGTTCAGAATGCAGGATTGCAAACCTGCCTCTACTCCTATGGAACCCGGGCTCAAACTTTCAGCTCAGTCATCCTCACCAGTTGTGGATGAATCTTTGTTCAGGCAACTAGTGGGCAGCCTCATCTATCTTACTGCCACTAGACCTGACATCAGTTTTGCAGTGAGCTACATTTCACGCTTCATGACAGCTCCCAAGGCTGATCATTGGTTAGCAGCGAAGCGTGTGCTGCGTTATGTGAGTGGCACTCCTGATTATGGACTTCTGTACACTCGGAGTTCTAATCCTATACTCAGTGGTTACGCAGATTTTGACTGGGCAGGTTCGGTTGATGACCGTAAGTCTACAGCAGGGTATGTGTTTAGTTTGGGATCTGGTGCTGTCACATGGACTAGTAAGAAGCAGCAGGCTGTGGCTCTCTCCTCGACAGAAGCAGAGTATCGGGGAGCAGTTAAGGCATCTTGTGAGGCGGTTTGGCTTCGACGAATGCTTGCGGATTTGCATGTCTCCCAGGCAAGTCCTACTCCCTTGTTCTGTGATAATCAGGGAGTGCTCAAACTCGCCAAGAATCCAGTCTTCCATGAAAGAACCAAGCATGTGGAAACGCATTGTCACTATATTCGACAGCTGGTTGAAGACGGATCCATCCAGTTGCTGTATGTTCCTACCTCGGAGCAGCCAGCAGACATCTTCACCAAGCCCCTTGGTCCTGATAAATTTGTAAAATTCAGGGGGTCCATAGGAGTAGTTAATAGATTGAGCATTAAGGGAGGGTAATAGAATATTAAAATATGTTAATTTTAGTATTAATGCTCATTCAGTGTATATTCTATTTTAGACAGATCGTCTTCGATCTTCTCAGCAGTTTCTTATTAGAAACTTGCTATTCTTGTAAATAGCTTTGTATTATTTATGAGCGTCTTGCTCATTCTGTTTAATCAATCAATTCTTTGAAATCCATTGCGTGTCTCGCATTGTTTTAGCTTCAACTGCCATTACAACAATTTCTGTAGCATCTCTAGGCTACTGCTAAGATCTAACCTATTCTAACTCTAAAATCTACCTATCTAACTGAAATCTCTAACCCTCTAACCCTCTAACAGTCTCCAATTATCTAACCCTTTACAAAAGAAAGGTCTCTGCCTTTTATAGTTTTACAATTTTGAATCAGAGGCCAGGATGGATTGCATCCAAGGGTCCTGATCTGCCTTCTAGAAGTTGGCAGCTTCATCCTATGCCCAATTAATTCTCAGTTATCCAACCAACAAATATCTCAACTACTTGCCACTTTGGCTTTAATTCAGGTTTATCCGGTCTTCTTGGTGGTTGGGAATAGTTATCCACAAAAATATCTTGCGCGGGACCCATAGGCAGTTTACAATAAAGCAGTTTCAGTTTTAAAACTGAATTTCTAGACTTAAATCCAGTTGTGCACTTTCTTGAGAATGCATATTTTGAATTTTCTTTTGCTTTTTGTCTTTAATCTTGCTGGTGGAATTCAACTCTGTGGTTCAGGCTGTGGCATGCTTCCCAATGCTTCATCACTTTGATCCTGCATTGCATCTTTCTCCTCCAGCTTCCAGCGCTAGGCCTTGGATTGCGATCCTTCCTTGGTTTGCGTTTGAGACCTTCTCCTGGTTCTTCGATGACGTCCTGCGATCAATCAACAAATTTTATTTTATTAAATCAATTTGAAAAATTAAATAATTTAATTTAACAAACATTAAATTTAATTACGACATCTGGCTTGAGAAGCTCTTTGTGAGATGTATCTTGAAAATGCTTCTCCTTTCTCTTCGAATGTGAAATTTGATCCTTGGTCTTGATAGTGTTTGGGGGATTTACTTCTGCGTGATTTTAGCTTTGGAGTCTTGGGCGTTTTGAATGGGTTTATGGCGTTTTGAAAACTTCTTATAGCCCGACTCTGGAGGTTTGAAGAGCCCTTGCAAATTTTAAAATCCTAACACTCGTGCCCTTTCTGGTAAATTTCGGAGAATGGGGGGGCACTTTTGCAGACTTTAAACTTTATTTCTCCATCTTCCAAATTACAAACTCTGCGTTTTTTCACGCTTTGTTGTCTATTACACTTTCTGTGCTGTGTTCTTCGGAGGAATGGGAATTTTACCAATCTCGAATCCCCATGCTTGCCTTATGCGTTGCGACTTTGGGCTCTATGGCGAATTTTGGAGACTTAACGTTTTTGGCGAATTTATCCAATTTTCGGACCTTGGGGAGTTTTTGCAAACTAAAAGGTAATTTTCGGACCTTGTAGATGTTTTGCAAATTAAAAACTTCGGACCCTAAGCCCTCTTTTGGAAAATCGGAGAAATTTCGGACCATTAAACACTTCTGCAAATTTGGAGTTTCAAGGCGTTTTTACAAATTTCGGAGTTTTTGAACTTTTGGCGAACTGGAGGCATTTTCGGACCTTAGGCACTTTTGGCAACTTAAGCAATTTTCGGACCTTAAGGCACTTTTTGCAACTTAGTGAATTTTAGACCTCAAGGCACTTTTTGCAACTTAAGTGAATTTCGGACCTCAAGGCACTTTTTGCAACTTAAGCAATTTTCGGACCCTAAGGCACTTTTGGCAACTTTAGCAATTTTCGGACCTCAAGGCACTTTTTGCAACTTAAGTGAATTTCGGACCTCAAGGCACTTTTGGCAACTTAAGTGAATTTCGGACCTCAAGGCACTTTTTGCAACATTTCACATTTTCAACTTTTTGCCCCAGGGTCCGAAATTGAGCATTTTAAGTGAAATTTGGACCTCTAGGGTCTTTTTGCAACATTTCGCTCTCGCCGAAGGATCATTTTATGGAATATAACATTTAAGTATAAGAAAGATTTCTTATACTTTAAGTTATATTCCATATATACTGTCAGGATGTTTGAGAGTGGTTTCGGATCTCCAAGAGTTATATTGCAAATTCTAGTTTTTGGAGGATTCTTCAGTTTTCCAGACTTAGTCAAATTTCAGGATCAGGACATTCCAGACAGCCAAATTTCAGGATCAGGACCTTCCAGACAGCCAATTTCAGGGCATTTGAAGATCAAGATGACATTCTAGACTCCATCACTCACCAACTTGACCCTTCCTATCCCCTTCCTCTTCTGCAAAGACAGAAAGGCACAAACCGGGGGGTCCCTGTCCAAGACGGGGATGGGTGTGCGATTCGCACAACAGAACTCTGGTAAGATTCTCAAAGAAATCAACAATACCTTCTTAGCTCTACTCCCCAAAAAAGAGAATCCTGAAAGCTTTAATGACTTCAGACCAATAGCCCTTTGCAACACTCTATACAAACTCTTAACCAAAACCCTAGCAGCCAGACTCTAGAATCTTCTCCCCATTATCATTAGTGAAGAACAAACCGGCTTCGTAGCAGATAAATCAATCTATGATGGGGTTATTATAGCCCAAGAGGCCATTCATTCGGTCCAGCTCAACAGGGCCCCAAGTATGCTAGTCAAATTAGACATAAGCAAAGCTTACGACAAAGTTGATTGGCACTTCCTATGCAAATGCTTGGAGGCCTTTGGATTTTCCAAATCCTGGATCAACCTAATCTTTGAATGTATATCCACCCCCAAATTCTCGGTCTTGGTTAATGGTTCCCCGGAAGGTTTCTTCAGCAGCTCAAGAGGGCTCAGACAAGGAGATCCTATGTCCCCCTTCCTCTTCATCATCATGGCTGAAGCCCTAGGGAGATCCATCTCTAAGGCCAAAGAGGAAGGTGGGATCCAAGGAATCCCCATTACCAGCAGCCTCCCTCCCTTTACCCACCAGCAATTTGTCGACGACATGATGCTTGTTGGGCAGGGAAGTGTAAGGGAAGCGAGCGCCTTCAAAGGCATCCTTAATTCCTATATGCTAGCCTCGGGTCAAGAGGTGAATCTGGCCAAGTCTGCAGTCTTCATGTTCAACATAGACCCCTCCTTAGGAAAAGTGATCAGCAATGTCCTGGAGATTAGTGAAGGAACTCTTCCTTGCAAATACCTAGGCATTCCCCTTGACAAGGGTAGAAGACCCTCAAAATTATGGGACAACTTGGTGGATAAAATCAAGTCTAGGATTAACACTTGGAAAGGAAAATGGCTCTCATCTGCAGGTAGAGCAACCTTGGTTAGATCGGTCTTGTCAGCTATGCCCATTTACCAGCTCTCCTATCAACATTTATCTTCTTCTAAACTTGCAGAGCTCAACAAGCATCTCATGACTTTCTTTTGGCAAGGTGCTAATGACAATCGTAAAATATCACTCATATCCTGGGACAATATAGGCAAACCTAAAGAAGAAGGAGGAGTTGGCATTAAAAACCTTCATGATCAAGGCAAAGCCTTGGGTGCCAAGTTGGTCTGGAGGATGTTCAAAACCCCCCACCTCAAATGGGCTCGCTTGTTGCACCACAAATACCTTAATGGAGGGAATCCTATCCAAATCTTCAGAGAAACCAACCCTCCCAGAGGGTCCTGCCTATGGAATTTTATGTTAGACTACAGGAGGGTTATCTCTGATAGACTTACTTGGAACCTGGGGTCCGGGGATAAAGCTCTTTTCTGGTCGGATTCATGGGGTGGATATAAGGCTATTGATACTATCCATGACTTTGGTGCTACTCGTATCCTTCTTGAATCTCATAGAGGTCCCCTATTAAACAACTATATCTCCCCCTCAGAGGATGGGGCTGGTTGGCAGTGGATCGAGAAGGAAGATGAGGATATCCCGGTAAGGGATAAACAAAAACTCATGGCAATTCTTAAATCAAGGAACATTGCCTTGGGTCAGAATGAGGACAAGCTCGTCTGGGATGGCTCCCTAAGAGGAGAATACAACTCCAAGGATGGGTACTCTCTCATCTCCAAATCGTTTTTAAGACCTATGCCTGAGCTTCCCTTGAAACTTTGTTGGGATAAATACTGTCTGCCTAAGGCAGGTATCTTCTCTTGGCTTGCTGTTCAGAACAAACTCCTAACTGCGGACAAATTCAGAAGAATGGGGTATGAGGGCCCTAGTAGATGTCCTCTTTGCGAGGCAGACGAGGAAGACACCAATCATATCCTCCTTAATTGCCCCTTTGATTACAAATGTTGGATTTGGTTCACCAACGAACTTGAATGGTCTGTAGCCTTCCCCCACACCATCTTTGGAATGCTCAAGGCATGGCCTCTCCTCAGGCGTGGCTGTCTCTTTGAAGGTTTATGGACAGCTCTTCCTTCTTCCATTATGTGGGAACTATGGAAGGAGAGAAATAGACGTCTCTTTAAGAATGAAAAACTAGAGGTTCCCAGAATCATTAACAGGATAGAGTCAGCTATCCCTGAGCTCATGAACAACCGACTGTCATCAGGCACATTGAAGAATGCCTCTGTCACTTATTGGGATGAAAAAACGATAAAACGTTGGGAAGGCTTATCCTTTCCTCCCTTTGTAGGAGATGGTCCTATTGCAAGTCTTCGATCAAGGGATGCATGCAGATGGTAGCCCCCAGGCGAAGGTTGGGTGAAGCTAAACTTTGATGGGGCATCCCGTGGCAACCCAGGGCAAGTAGGGATAGGTTGTGTTGTTCATAATTGGGAAGGCAAGGAACTAGCAACCCTTGCCTCTCCGGGTGGCATCAACACCAACAATTGGGCGGAACTTATGGCCTTGGTGGAGGGTCTGCATTTATGTAGGAAACTTGGAGTTAAGAACTTGGAAATTGGAGGAGATTCGGCTATAATTGTCAATGCTCTGAGGAAAGGTAGTATACCTAATTGGAGACTAAATACTTTGCTGTCAAAAGCTCTTGACTTATGCAGAGATTTTGATAGGTTCACAGTCAATCATATGTATAGGGAGGGCAATAAAAGAGCAGATGAGTTGGCCAACTTGGGAGCCGATGGCATCAATCTCCTGTCGGTGCCACCTTAAGGCAACCTCCTCTTTTGTTTTCGTGTCCTAAGTGGTCATTAGCATGTTTCTCCTTTCATCCCCTTATGTTTCTCTTGCCTAGACTCTTTTTTAACCCCCTTATTTATTCCTCTTCCTGCCCCCTGTATTTCCGTATAGATACTCAGACAAACATTCAGTTTAAATATGCCCATATATCTGTTCTCCCAAACTTTAACTCAGGTAGTTAGGCTCAATCCATGGTCGGATTGAGCCTAACTATGGCTGTTTCCTCACCGATACCTATCTGATATCCATTGGGTTTTTATGTCGAAGAAACCTCGGGCCTCGGTGACCTCCTTTATTTTTCTACCGAAACACTTCTTCTATCAAAATCATCATGCCTTGTTGATGAATGGATTTATTGTCTCACCGAAGCGC
This sequence comes from Cryptomeria japonica, assembly GCF_030272615.1. Classification (NCBI taxonomy): domain Eukaryota; kingdom Viridiplantae; phylum Streptophyta; class Pinopsida; order Cupressales; family Cupressaceae; genus Cryptomeria; species Cryptomeria japonica. The sequence continues at coordinate 194,778,636 of NC_081407.1, read as the reverse complement.
CTTTCTTTATCCTCCCTTATCATCTTCCACCGATAAAGTCGCATCGGTGAAACCATGTATCAGAGGCATGCCTTTTAGCTTCCTCGAAACCTATTTCCTCATCGATATCTTTTATCGATGTAGCTTCCTTTTGTCTGATCGACATTATTCTCTCGATGAGAACATTCCTTTCGGTGAGTTATGTTGCACCGATGGTATTATCTCCTCGAAGACCTTTTCCCATCGATGAAAACCATCTCCGCTTTCCTCGATATCTTTTGTTGATGGAATTACTGTCTTCGATGAGTCTTTTTTGAAGTTCATCGACGCTTCCTTTCTTCGATGGCCCTTCTATATCGATGAGACATCGTTGGGTCTCATCGATATTATTTGAACCCGGATATCTTAATAGGATGCTTGGCTGTTTCCTCATCGATACCTATCTAATATCCATTGGGTTTTTATGTCGAAGAAACCTTGGGCTTCGGTGACCTCCTTTATTTTTCCACTGAAACACTTCTTCCATCGAAATCATCATGCCCTGTCGGTGAATGGATCTATTGTCTCACCGAAGCCTTTCTTTATCCTCCCTTATCATCTTCCACCGATAAAGTCGCATCGGTGAAATCATGCGTATCGGAGGCATGCCTTTTAGCTTCCTTGAAACCTATTTCCTCATTGATATCTTTTATCGATGTAGCTTCCTTTTGTCTGATCAACATTATTCTTTCGATGAGAACATTCCTTTCGGTGAGTTATGTTGCACCGATGGTATTATCTCCTCGAAGACCTTTTCTCGTCGATGAAAACCATCTCCGCTTTCCTCGATATCTTTTGTTGATGGAATTACTATCTTCGGTCACTATAGCTGTTTCCTCACCGATACCTATCTGATATCCATTGGGTTTTTATGTCAAAGAAACCTCGGGCTTCGGTGACCTCCTTTATTTTTCCACCGAAACACTTCCATCGAAATCATCATGCCCTGTCGGTGAATGGATCTATTGTCTCACCAAAGCCTTTCTTTATCCTCCCTTATCATCTTCCACCGATAAAGTTGCATTGGTGAAACCATGTGTATCGGTGGCATGCCTTTTAGCTTCCTCGAAACCTATTTCCTCATCGATATCTTTTATCGATGTAGCTTCTTTTTGTCTGATCGACATTATTCTTTTGATGAGAACATTCCTTTCGGTGAGTTATATTGCACCGATGGTATTATCTCCTCGAAGACCTTTTCTTGTCGATGAAAACCATCTCCGCTTTCCTCGATATCTTTTGTCGATGGAATTTTTGTATTCGGTCGCTATGGCTGTTTCCTCACCGATACCTATCTGATATCCATTGGGTTTTTATGTCGAAGAAACCTCGGGCTTCGGTGATCTCCTTTATTTTTCCACCGAAACACTTCTTCCATCAAAATCATCATGCCCTGTCGGTGAATGGATCTATTGTCTCACTGAAGCCTTTCTTTATCCTCCCTTATCATCTTCCACCGATAAAGTCGCATCGGTGAAACCATGCGTATCGGAGGCATGCCTTTTAGCTTCCTCGAAACCTATTTCCTCATCGATATCTTTTATTGATGTAGCTTCCTTTTGTCTGATCGACATTATTCTTTCGATGAGAACATTCCTTTCGGTGAGTTATGTTGCACCGATGGTATTATCTCCTCGAAGACCTTTTCCCGTCGATGAAAACCATCTCCGCTTTCCTCGATATCTTTTGTCGATGGAATTACTGTCTTCGATGAGTCTTTTCTGAAGTTCATCGGTGCTTCCTTTCTTCGATGGCCCTTCTATATCGATGAGACATCGTTGGGTCTCATTGATATTTTTTGAACCCGGATATCTTAATAGGATGCTTGGCTGTTTCCTCACCGATACCTATTTGATATCCATTGGGTTTTTATGTCGAAGAAACCTTGGGCTTCGGTGACCTCCTTTATTTTTCCACTGAAACACTTCTTCCATCGAAATCATCATGCCTTGTCGGTGAATGGATCTATTGTCTCACCGAAGCCTTTCTTTATCCTCCCTTATCATCTTCCACCGATAAAGTCGCATCGGTGAAACCATGCGTATCGGAGGCATGCCCTTTAGCTTCCTCGAAACCTATTTCCTCATCGATATCTTTTATCGATGTAGTTTCCTTTTGTCTGATCGACATTATTCTTTCGATGAGATCATTCCTTTCGGTGAGTCCTTTTTATGTTGCACCGATGGTATTATCTCCTCGAAGACCTTTTCCCGTTGATGAAAACCATCTTTGCTTTCCTTGATATATTTTGTCGATGGAATTGCTGTCTTCGATGAGTCTTTTCTGAAGTTCATCGGTGTCCTTTCTTCGATGGCCCTTCTATATCAATGAGACATCGTTGGGTCTCATCGATATTATATGAACCCGGATATCTTAATAGGATGCTATTACACCCGCTTGTTGACTTGTGGGCTACCATGGTATTAATGAAAATGATGATTTCTTTTAACAATAGGGGGCTTTTATAATTTAACTCCACAGATAATCATTCAAATTTGATGTTCAACAGGTGGCATCACTTATCTTCCTTTAAACTCCTAAATTTAGCTTTTTTAGTCTTGCCGCTCTGCTAGGATAAGCTTTAAGACTAGAAGGAGGCAATACCTTACATTAATGAGCATAGGTATATAAACGTGCCTCCCATTTTCCTCTTTCTTCCTAGTAATCTCCAGCATCATATTATTAGATTAAGGGTCGACTTGATAAATTTTTATCTCACTTAAAGCTTTCCCACGACACTCAATTAGGGCCTGAAAGGCTCTCAAACCATATTATTTAAGATGGTAGCTCCCCGCTATCTCTTTGCAGGAATATTTATGGAATTTGCCTCGTTAATATTAATTGAGTTTATGCTCTTCGATGGGTAACCACTCTCGCATTATGTTTCTAGAGATTTTTTGAGACTAATATTTTGAGCTGTGTATCCTAATAGGGTGACCATCCAGGCAGGTATGATATATTGTATAAGTTGACCTGTTCGGTTTTCCTTTTCCTAACATTCTGGTGAGAGATTTTCTCAAGATTTTGTGCAGCATAAGGAGCAGAGCAAGCTTAACCCTGTGTTTCAGGAATAGCAAGAACTGTCGCCCACAAATGGCAGCATCACCCCAAGAGATGGGCAATCTGCTGCTCAACTTTACACAGAGGATTTCTACATACAATCTTCATTATTTTGGACATGTTCCCTTTCTGATCTTGTATCTCCATTTTGTATCGCATTCTTAATTTTTTTTTCTGATCCTTGAGGGATCTGGGCTAGACCAGAGGTTTTTTTCCCTCCATTCTTTCCTATCGGTGCCCACACCGAATGGAGGTGTAAATGTAAATCTATCTATTTTTAAATTAATAAAATTCTTTGGCCTCAGCCTTTTATCGATCAAAAAAATAAAAATAAATTTTAAATAATCATTCGTAATTAATTATTATATTAATTAATAATAATAATTGGTTCATTTAGGATATATATAACGATCAAGGAGGGGACATGACAATCCGCCCTTCCCGAAATTGTTTGTCCTCAAGCAATTGACAATTTTTCTCAAACTAAATCATCTCCTAATATACATGAAGTATACACAGAATACATGTAAGGTCATGAGGCATGAAACCCTAAATACATGTAATACACACGAATACATGCAAGGAATGATGTACGAGGCATAAGAGTATGTAGGACATACATGCAGGGAATGATGTACGAGGCATAAGAGTATGTAGGACATACATGCAGGGAATGATGTATGAGGCATAAGAGTATGTAGGACATGAAGCATCTACGTAGGGTATGAAGTAATACACATGAAGTCATGTAAATACATGCAAGGCTTGAAGTATACATGGAAGTCTGAAGCATAAATGTGAGCGTATGTGGAAATGAGAGAGACACTTATGTAGAACAAGCATATAGGAAGCATATACATAGGTACAAAGAACATGAAGCACAACAAGGTATGGAACTTGTATGAATATACGTAGGTGTTGACGTGTCTAAAATCGCTGAACTTGCGACTTCATCCGGCCAACGCAGAATAGAATGTACTCCCTGAGTATCCTATCCTCTCTTGAGATAAGGAAATCCCTAATGCTATTTCTTACGTTTGATCAAAAGGGACAACCTCAAGGTTTCGTTTGTCAGGTCTTGACTGTAGGATTACTCAGTGGTTTGATGTGTTTTTGCTGGAAACACAAGGGGACTCACAGTTTGCAACAAGCTGGTCCGCTGTGATTCTTGAATTACGTAATAAAGAGCAAAAGGAAAGGGTTAGGAGATCTAAAACTAACAACGCGGGTATGCGGGTAGACGGATTCAACATAACCAATTCCTGCTTGGCCAGAATAGCTCACAACCTTGCAGGAACGGTGCAATCTTCAAAGGGACTTGGAAGATTTTTAGACTGGAGATGCACGACTAAGCACCCAATTCTAGCTCAGCTCAGATGGACACCTGCAATTGAACTAAGCACAATTAAAGGCTCAGGTTAACCATACAAAAGGATACACAATCAGTATATCCTCAATGGTATGAGCCTGAATCTATCAAATACCTGCACACCCAAAATAGAAAGATCTATCTAAAATGCTGAAAGAAACCATGCAAACAGGATGAAAACAAGACAATAAACACCAAATCAATGTTTATATATTGATTTCAGCTGCCTATTACAACAATATCTGTAGCATCTTTATGCTACTGCTTAAAATCTAACCTATTCTAACTCTAAAATCTAACTCTCTCAGTAGAGTAACTATTTAACAAAAATCTCTAACTATCTAACCCTTTACAAATGAAAGGCCTTTGCCTTTTATAGAATTTACAATATTGAATCGAAGGCTAGGATGGACTGCATCCAAGGGTCCTGATCTGCCTTCCAGAAACTAGCAGCCGTAACCCATGCCCATTAAATTTTCACTCATCCATTCAACCACAATTTCAACTACCTGCCACTATTTGGCTTCAATTTGAGTCTATCCGGTAGTTGGACATAACTGTCCACAACTGACTTGTTTCCCCTTTCTTTCAAAATATCTGAGTGGGACCTACAAGCAGTTTTACAATAAAACAATTTCAGCTTTTTAGAAATTGAATTCCTGGAATTAAATCCAGCTGTGTGCTTTTTCTCGAGAAGGCATAAACTTGCAGCATTCAGAGTGTTCTTTGGTCTTTGGTGGTGAACTTTAACTTGTTTCCCGGGTGGCACGCTTCCCAATGCTTCATCGCTTTGATCCTGCATTGCATCTTTCTCCTCCAGCTTCCAGCGCTTGGCCTTGGTTGCAATCCTTCTTCGATTTGCGTTTCAGGTCTTTCTCCTGGTTCTCTAATGACGTCCTGCGACCTGCGAACGATCAATTTCATTTCAATAAATCAATTTGAAAAATTAATTAATTTAATTTAACAAATATTAAAATTTAACGCCTGGAGGGTCATTTGAAAATTTCCCAAGTTTTAACGCTTTTACTCCTTCTGCGGATTTAGTTGTTCCTGGCAATTTCGGGCAAGAGGGGCGTTCGGAAAGTTTTAAAAGCTTTGACATTTTCACCCCTTAATGGTGAATTTCAGGATTTTGGGCACTTTTGCAAACTTTTCACTTTTCACATTTTGGCTAAAAGGTCCGAATTTGGCCCTTTGAGGCAATTTTGCCAACTTTTCACTTTTCACATTTTCACTTAAAGGTCCAAATTCGGCCCTTTGGGCACTTTTGCCAACTTTCACTTTTTAACATTTTGGCTAAAAGGTCTGAATTTGGCCATTTGGGGCATTTTTGCGAACTTTTCACTTTTCAGATTTTCACTTAAAGGTCCAAATTCGGCCCTTTGGGCACTTTTGCCAACTTTTCACTTTTCACATTTTGGCTAAAAAGTCTGAATTTGGCCTTTTGAGGCATTTTTGCCAACTTTTCACATTTTCACTTAAAGGTCCAAATTCGGCCCTTTGGGCACTTTTGCCAACTTTCACTTTTTAACATTTTGGCTAAAAGGTCCGAATTTGGCCATTTGGGGCATTTTTGCCAACTTTTCACTTTTCAGATTTTCACTTAAAGGTCCAAATTCAGCCCTTTGGGCACTTTTGCCAACTTTTCACTTTTCACATTTTCACTTAAAGGTCCAAATTCGGCCCTTTGGGCACTTTTGCCAACTTTCACTTTTTAACATTTTGGCTAAAAGGTCCGAATTTGGCCATTTGGGGCATTTTTGCCAACTTTATCTCCTTTGTATCCCTTGGCGAAAATCGGCATTTCAACGTCATTGCAGGCCTTAACTCTTTCTTCACATTTAGGCGATTTTGCGAGAATTGGGGAGTTTTAAGTTCGCAATATGGCCCTAGAGGCCAAATTTGGTTTTAGCGGCACTTGACCCTTCATATCCCCTTCCTCTTCCGCAAGGACAGAAAGGCACAAACTGGGGGGTCCCTGTCCAAGACGGGGATGGGTGTGCGATTCGCACAACAGTATGGCATGAGCCATACACTTGTGAATACCCGCTAGGTAGGGAACATATATGAAGAATAAATTTAGCAATCACAAAAATTCGCAAGGTAGCAAGCATACACTTGTAAGGAATGAAATATTCATTTGGAAAGTGTACTCATATTGAAGAGCAATGTTGTAGTTTAGTCCCACAGGATGGCAGGATTATGCTGTGATATATATAACGATCAAGGAGGGGACATGACAAACTACAAGGAAACACAACACACTCCCACTACGTAAATAAACCTAATCAAACACTACAAGAAAGACATCGCTTTCTCTAATTAGGCATGAGAGTAACCACATTTTTTTCCTTCAACTCAAACACTAAATATTTAGGCATGAGAGTAACCACAAATCACGAATGGTTTCTAAAATCATTTAGGCATAAATCACAAAAGTAAGAAACTTCCTCTTCCAACTTGTGATTTTATCCACCTTTTAGTAAAATGTTCATGCAAACTAAAAAAAATCCTCCTTATCTCCAAGCTCACATTTAACTTCCCCTTTTTCATGCTCTTTCTAATTTGATAGCTAAAAAACACCTTACAAGTTGTCATAGTTGCATTTAGCAACTTTCATGACAACTAAAAGATAATTACAAATTGCCAATTATTAATTAATAATTAAATACAAATATGGTCAAAGCAAGGTTGAAACATTTTCTCAATAGTTTTGTTGTGACCTTTTTATTAGAATAATTAATTCTTTTAGTTAGTTACCTTTTTAGTTGTTCTATTAATGGTTATTTAGCTAGTCATTTAGCTTTTTAGTTTGTTTAGTCGTTTAAGTGCAACTATTGCTTCTTTTATAAGAATGCATAGTTTGCTTTTTAGTGTTTAGCTTTTTAGCTTTATTTAGTGTTTTAAGCTTTTTAGCTTCATGTTGAAGCTTTAGATTAAGGGTTTGTTCTTTTTAGAACACCGTTCTGTAATTCCTTTATATACGGTTGTACATTTGTAATTAATTCATTTGATTATTCAAAATCATTTAATTATTTTTCATGGTATCAAAGCGGGTCGATGGAATTTTTTAGAGTTTGGCGAATTTTTTAATAAAAATTCAAGCCTCCCCTACCTGGAAAAAATTTCTAGAAATTTTGTGTTCGATTTATTTTTATGAAAAAAATTTCGAGGTTTTTGCTGGTGAGGGTTTTGTTTTTGTTGGTCACGTGGAAGAATTTTGAGGATTTTCATTCTAATTTCCTTGTGTTTGCAAGGGTTTTCAATTTTCGTTTTTCCAACCCGCATCTTTTTGGTTTGCATGGGTTCTGAACGGCGGATGATTATTTTTTGACACGATTGTGTTCATCTAGTTTGGGTTTTTTTCTAGCTGTGGGTTTGGATCGCGGAATATTTTTTCAGACGAAGGGTTTTTGGTGCATGTTTTTCCGCATTTGATTCCTGTACCTGTTGTGAGAGTTTTTTTTACAGTCTCTAGTTTGTTTTTATTTGTCTTGCAATCTCTGTTCTATGCTACACACAACGCAGTATTTTTTGGTCATGCAATTTTTTTCAGCGCTTGTGTCAAGGTCTTTTGCGATTTTCGTTGGGTCTTCTGCGATTTTCAACGCCTGCATCCGTGTTCTTTCTGCAATTTTTGTTGGGTTTATTACGATTTGGCAATGCGATTTTTCATCGTAAACAAAAAATCTTCAGGTTTTTTTTGGCCTCGATTCTCTATTATTTTTTGGCAGTGGTTTCGAATCTCCTTGATTTTTTTGGCAACCTGCGACGAAGGCGGCTTGGGTTTAGCCCTATTTTTTTTATGGTTTTTAAAACAAAAAATTCGTTTTTTTTTAAAATCAATCTTTTTTTTGCAGATTATTATTTTTTCTGATTTTTCAGAAAAATTACAGGTTTCAAATTTGCAGGAAATTTTAATTTTTGGGTTTTTCATCAAACCTTGAAATTCATGCATTGGGATTTGTGCCTCGAATTCTGTTCCAAGGTCTTAGATCCTTTATGTAGCTATTTCTATTTTGGTTTTTAATCAGATTCTTCTGTCTCGTTTTGTGTGCCTTCATAAGGTTGACCTTGTTCAACCTCGGTTTTCGTGATGGCATCTTTGACCATCATCATGTTGGAACAAATCAAAAGTTCAACAACTGCAACTACAACACCTAGAAACAGTGCATGTTGACGATATTTGAATTTCGTTGCCTTGGTCAGATTGTTTTGGGCAATGCCGCTCATCCTATAGGTCCCAAGGTTTTCATGATTTTTTCTTGAAAAATTGTCTGAGGGTTTTCACGATTTTTAACCTGAAAAATTGTTTGTGGGTTTTCACGATTTTTTCCTGAAAAATTGTTCGTTGGTTTGTTTCAAATTTTGTCCTAAAAAATCATCTATAATCCGTGAAGGTCATGTGAGATTTTGGTTATTTGGATTTATGATAGGTGTTCCTATCTTTGGGGTTTTATCGGCTTTTTTTAGAAAAAACGATGATTTGTGAAATCCAGTTTTTAGGGTTTCACGGTTTTTTCCTAAAAAATCGTACTTTGTTGCAGTCAGTTCTGGGTTGCACTTGGAGTTACTAGGGCAAACATCTGCAACTGTGGTATCTTGCAGTCTGTTTTGGAGTTGTTGGAGAAAGCAATGCTCAGTACTCTTCGGCAAAAGTTTTTGTGGTTTTTATCTAAAATCATGTTTGTTGCTCTTTGGTGGGTTTGTTGATTTTTCCTCAAAATCATGGTTTCAGGCTCAGTAATTCGCATGCGACAATCCTATAATTTGTGTGTGAAGGTTACATCAGTCGGACGAAATCAACTATTCTTGGTCATTAACACTTTGCAAATCCTGGGAGGGTCTCCACAACAGTAGAGTGTTCTTGCATTTTTTATCAAAAGACTTGTAGTGTCTTCTATCAGGTACTTAGTTGATACAATGACCATTAAGGGAGGGTATTAGAATAATTAATTTTTTCAGTCAGTTACCTTTTTAGTGGTTCTATTAATGGTCATTTAGTTAGTCATTTATCTTTTTAGTTTGTCATCTTAGTTGTTGACTTATTTAGCTTTTTAGTTCTTTTAGTCATTTAAGTGCAACTATTGCTTCTTTTATAAGAAGTAGAACGCATAGTTTTATTTTTAGTGTTTAGCTTTTTAGCTTTATTTAGCGTTTTAAGCTTTCTAGCTTCATGTTGAAGCTTTAGATTAACGGTTCGTTCTTTTTAGAACACCATCTTGTAATTCCTTTATATACGATTGTATATTCGTAATTAATTCATCCAATCATTCAAAATTATTCAGTTATATTTCTTTTCACACGTCGCCCCATTGCAAATGGGACCTCCCTCTCTTTGCCGAGTAGTCTAGTCGTTTTCTAGGGTTTAGTGTGTTTGGTAGTAGTTTTGAGTCTTGATTGCGAACTTGTCCTTAAATTTGCGATCAAGTCATGAGGCCTAGTTTAGAATCTATGAACAAGTGTTAAGATTGAGAATTGATGGCGAGATGGTGAGGAGTGCAAAATGATGTCAGTGTGCAAAATATTGTCAATATTGTCAATGTTGTCATAGTTGTCGAAAGTGCAAAAAGTGTTGTGATGTCCCCTTTTATAAAATGCCCTAGTTTACCCTGGATTATAATTCTTAACTATTAAGGGTGTGTTAGAGAGGTAATATCTTTATCTCTTTAATAGAAAAAACCTAGAGTATCGCCTTATCTCCTTGATGGTTGCAGGTTTAATCTGTTCTTTATGCTCCCCTTTTTTGAGATTATTTGATCCTCAAACACCAATGCAATACTTAAGCATTGATCAGTAATTAATTACCAATACAATACTGATTATAAACAGTAATACGTTATTAGTCAGTAGTATGCAGATATAAACAGTATTCATTATGCTATGTATGGGGAACTCATACCACAAGCATTGTATAGAATTGAACCGCCGTATATTTACTTTCTTATAAATGCCAAATCTCATCTCATCTGATGATGCCTTCAATGCATGGGTGTTGTCTTCGTATACTCCTCCATCAGGCTTGGAGGGTTACAACCTTCCTTCAAAGTGGTGACCGTTGGAATGGGATGTATGCCTTTGCTACTAACCGTATGTCTCTTCATGATTTAATCACTCTTTTTAATGTATTGTTGTTTATTCTAATTAATCCATCACTCTATCCTAGAGAAGATCACTACTAGAAGGGAAGAGGATCGGTTCTTTCATATAAATTTTATTTACTATGTATCAAATCTTATCATATCTGCCCTACAATATCTCCGACTGTTGAGGATAGACAATTGTAGCATGTTCTACGCTCAATGAAATTATGAAGTCTTACTTGTGTAAGATAATTTCATATTACAGTTAGGGTCTGTTTACTGTTTTGGTCTAGTGTCATTGCGGGGACATGGTAGTCTATATTTATATTACTATTAAATACTACATAAGAACATGATCAGGCTTCATATATTAAGCATACATATTAAGCACATCCCCATGCATACCACCAAGAACAAGGATGTTGTTGATGTGTTTTTTAGGCACATGCGAACACAGCATAAAATACCCAAAAGTATCTTATCCTCTCTTGAACAAAGTTACTCAAATGCTGAAGATTAGCTTAAGGATCACTTGAGACAACTCCAAGGTTCATAAATGTCAAGTCTAGACGTGTGGATAAGCACAGTTGGTTGATGTGATTGCTGGTATCGCAAAGGGACTTACATTGAATTGTCGAGTGCTTGAATTGCTGGAACTCGATCATCTGATGTTGCAATCTTGTGATGTTTTTCGTGTTCTAAACTAGCTTGACTTGAAAAAAGGACAAAAGGAAAGGGTTGAGAGAGTCTATTCTAAGACCTAGAATGTAAGAAGATAGATGAATGATTAGATGGAATCCTACTGGGCAAGGTCTCACCATCAAACTGAACAATTTGACACAAGCTCAGTGCAAACTTCTAAGGACATTTCAAAGATGTTCAAATCATTACCATCGAACATTGGTCACCATTCAAGTTAATGCATAAACAATGGACGCATAACAATTTGAAGTTAAGCTCATATCATTCCAGTTGACGACGCAAGGCACACTTACAATCAACAAGAGGCTAGTGGTATGGACTAAACAGATTCCACACAAGTGCATTCAACAAGTTCTTCCACTCAATCTAATTAACATGAAAGTAAATTGAGAAGTAAAGACCATGCAAATTGTTGAAGTAACAAATCAAATTCACCATAACTTCAATGAAATCAATTGTCCCTTACAACAAGGTTTGGCAACAATCTTTGCCTTCTCCTAATCTAACTTCTACTCTAATTGCTATTCACTATTCTATTCTTCAAAAACTATCTATTAACTATTCACTACTCACGATTAACCTTTACAAAATGAGGAGCTAGAGCTTTATATTGAGAGCTCATTACAATGAACGGTCAGGATCAAATCTCCATCAACGACCAAGATTTTATAATGAAAACCCTAATTAGGGTTTGTTACAACAAACTCAATTTGGCCAATGAAATAATTACAACACTTGAGCATAACCAATAGATAATAAGGGTGTCTTTGGACATGTAGTGTCGCGGTTTAAACACTTTGTTGGTGAAGCGGCCACCAAGGTTCAAATCCCTGCTGGGCCATTGTGCTCGTGGATTTGAACAAGTGAAGTGTGGGGATGAGGTCTCCTGTTTGTGGCCTCACCGGTTCATAGCTCCGGGTCAAAAGCATTCACGTGGAGTCGGAGGGCGTGTCGTTCCAGCGTCACCAGTCACGTTAAAAAGTTTACTAGGCATAGTTTAAAAAAAAAAAAAGATAATAAGGGTAGGTGCCCCGAAGTTAGTGCCTTCATGTATGAGTCAAGTCCATTGCATCTAGATGTGCTGATGTGGAACTTCTTTGATTGGTGGAGGAGTGACTAGGATGCCACCTCAATTCGCTTGTAAACTTGGAAGATTTGATACTCAACATTACAAGTTCGCTCGATGCTTGGTGTGATGATGGGAAGCATCATTCATCCATCCATGTTTGCTTATCCTGCCTTGAGATGATTGTATGATCTCTCCCTTATACTTTGGAGTTTTGCCTTCCTCATGTCCTTATGATGTGGTGAGAGTTCTTGAACACCTTGAGTTCCTTCCTGTGTAATTGCCTTCCTTGATACCCCTGTGCTTGCTTATGCAGTTTTTCCCTTGAAGTTGCATGATGGTGTTGATCTTGCAATCTCCTTTTTTCTATTCCTTCAAGGTGCTGCTTTGCAATTTACATCATCTTCCTTTCATATCTCAACTCATGAAGTTCGCTCCCCTCCTTGAGTTCATGAAGTTCGCTCCCCTCCTTGGATTCATGAAGTTCACTCCCCTCCTCTGATTCTTGAAGTTTGCTCCCATGGGCTTAAACATGAAGTTTAGACATGGAGTTCGCTCTCCAAGGCAAGCACATGAAGTAATTCTTAAATCTTGCCTTTCATCTACTTAACAACAAAATTGCTCTTTCCAAATATCAAATCAGCTCAAGGTAGTAGTCTTGTAAGCAATCTTGCAGGTTCACCTTCAATTAGGGGCTCATGAAATTTGCTCTACTTAGCTCCCACATGAAGTTCGCTCCCCTCCTTGGATTCATGAAGTTCGCTCCCCCTGCTTAGTTTACGAAGTTCGCTCCTAGCCTTTGATTTGTGAAGTTTGCTCATGTGGGCTTAAACATGAAGTTTTCTTTCAACTCAAAATCGGATCAGCTCAAGGTAAATGCTCTCCTATCATCTCCCGGGTATATGAAAGAAATTCGCTCTCACTTAGGAATTCATGAAGTAAAATTCGTTCCACTACCTTTGCATATGAAGTTCGCTCCTGTATGCTTGAAGGTGAAGTTCGCTCCTGTGGGCTTGGAGATGAAGTTCGCTCCTCATGCTCAAGACACGAAGTTCGCTCCCCTTCCTTAGCACATGAAGTTTGCTCCAAATTTGCTCTCTTCCTCTATTCCTTAGTCGGTTATATTGGATAGCATTGCAAACCAAAACATGATCGGCTAATTTAAGCAGCTTTACAATCCATTAGTGAATCGGCCAATTTGGGAGACCTCTGCAACTTGCACACTTGATTGGCCAAATTAGGTTCCTTTGTACTAAAGCTGTTTGGTGAAAGCATTTATCATCTTTGCATGAACAAAAATCCTTACTCCGGAATCGGTCATTGGAGCTTCATTTGTAGCAGATGATTGATCAATCAAATTTACTTGCCTTCATTCATCAAACAGTTCAGGTCTTGAGGGTCTGATTTGTACAAAACACAATTTTCTGAGTGCTAATTCTCTCACATTGTCAAGTGGTGCTTTCTGCTCTTACTTGCACAATTGAATCAGACCTGATTTTCACAACCTTTGGTCTGATTTTAGGATTTTTCACCTCTGTCCATCTGTGTTTGCAGGATTAATTCTATGTGAATACATCCTTCATGTGGTAATGCACAGATCTTTTCCCTTATGTTGGGGAGTCCCCATTCTTGGTTTATCATCATCTTATATTCCTGGTGCTCCATTCTTCATTTGTTTACAACCATACCTGCAAAGACACACAACTTAAATCAAACATCATGCACATTAATCATATTTCTGAGTATAAAATAATACTTAGGTCTGATTGTGGTCTAAACTCAGAAATTAATCCACAGGAAATTGCATTTAAACCGAGGGTGAATGAGGTCTGATCACTTCCCCAAAGATCTAATAAAATTCTCAGTGATGAGGAACCAGCCTATTTGAATCTCCTCTTACACAGCTTATCCTTTATAATTCACCTCATTTATGCTTGAAAATCTTCTCTCCTTTGGAGCCAAATAGTGATTAATATCTTCCTTCAAGGTGAATCTGTTTGAACAGGTACGAACCTAGAAGTTTTGAATCAAATTTGAAGTGAGTTGCTTTATATTCTTCATCCTAAAGTTTTAGTGGAGCCCAAATATGCCACGGATGTGAAGAGGAAAGGGAAAGGTGTGATAATGAAGGGGATATTGTGGCAAAGAAGATGGGGTGATGTTCTATATTCCCAAGCCAAAAGTTAGTGGGTCCCAGCAAAGAGTCTTTCAAAACTTATTTAATTCTCTATTTTGAGTTTAAAGTGGGGTCCAAAAGATGATGTGGCAAGGATGGATAAAGAAATGTGAAGTGTTGTGGAAGGGAAGAGTGGTAGGGGAAATGCCACGTGAGGAAGGGAAGGAGAGGATGTTTGGGGAAAGGGAGATATAAGGAGTATGGATGATGAAGGTAGGAGATACGTGAGGTAAGGAGGTTTAGGATGTGGGAGGAGTTAGGAGATGTTCGGGAGTAAAGTGGAGTGGGAGGTAAAAGGGGTAATGGAAGGGTAAAAGGGTGTAGGCTATAACAGGATGGGGTTTAGGCTACGGGAAGGAAGATGCGTTAGGGTAGGATAGGGGTATGGGTATGGGTAGGTAGTGTGGGTAGTGAATGGGTAGGTTAATGGGTGTGAGGTAGGGGTAAGTGAAAATGTACGTGAAGGGTAGTGAATGAGAATGCTAGGATGGGAAGAGGGTTAGGTAGGTGAGGGTATAGGTGAAGGTAGGTGAAGGTGAGGGTAAGGTAGAAGGGTAAGGAGGTTAGGATGGGATATATGTGGATAGCGAATGACGTTTTAGGATATGATAGGAAAAATGGAAAGATAGGGGAGTAAGATAATGGATGGGTGAAAGGAAGGGAGGAGGTAGTGGGTAGGGAAATGAAGGGAGGTCTAGAGAATGTTGGTGAAAGTAGAGGTATGTGGAAATGGAAGGAAATGGAAAGGTGAAATGGGGATGGTAATGAGTGTGATCGGGTTTGGGCACCCACTGGCAGTGCTGGGAGAAACAGGTCGAAGGCTTAGGAGGGCAAAGGAAGTGTTGAACCTCACTTCATCTCAAAGAGAGAGATTTAACCAACTTTTGAGCAACTACATGCAAAAGGTTAATAGCAAAGACTCGACAACAACCAACAACTAAGCTAAGACAACTATCCTAGAAAGCGAAAAAAAATGGGCGTCCCCATTTACAATGGGGCGATGTGTGAATACATAACAACAGATGTTACTGCCCGTAACTTAATAACAGTTCTGATCTGATCTGATTGATGGTGATATCACTGGAGGCTTTTGATTCCTTTCCTTTATATCACTTAATGTGAGGGACACAGGTCACACTTCTTCATCATGTACGCCCTTTGGCAAGAGACACACCCTTTCACCATTAGCACCCTTTGAAACAGTGCAACTCTTCATTATTTCTGCCCTTTGAAAGGGACACAACCCTTCACAATCAGATCTGCACTTCCAATTCCCAAATTTTCCCCTCTCAAATGAGGTACTCTTCTTGCGTTAATATCTCATGTTTGAGGGAGTCACAACTTTTCATTCCACGTCTTTTGATCATTCATTAACTTAATTAAATTTTAATTATACTTAATTATATTCTTTTATATCTTAATTTTAATTTTATTTCTATTCTTGTGAATTAAAATTTTATTATTATTATTTGCCAATAAATTCTATTTCAAAGTGGGGACATTACAGTTGTCAAGAAGATTGAGATTTCGGAATTGTTAAGTGTTGAGAAATGATGAAATGTTTTGACAAGGAAATTTTTTGTCAAGGTTGGATTTTCCGACCTTGATAGGATATGAAATAAAGAACTTTTTATGAAAATCCTTGTCTAAAATGTGGAAATTCAAAATTGGAATTCAAAAATCCAAGTATGAATTGTGGAATGCAAAGATCAAATGTTAGAATCCTTGTTGAATTCTTAGACAATGTATGGATTTCCCTTAGTAACTTTACAGGCATTCATCCTTGTCCTTGATCACATGTTAGATGCACTCACCTCTTTGTCCCTGACAACATAGAATTTGCGCCCATGAGTCTTGGTGAATGATGAAATTTGTCCTTGCATTGTCTTGATTTGAGCCTTGTTAAGCCCTTGTGCACCCTTTCTTGTCCATGATCAAGTTGAAAATGCGCCTATCCTAACACTTGTCCATCTCACTTGTATTAAAAGTCCTTAACTACATGAGAAATGCACCCTTGGTCCTAAACAAATTGTCCTTGCCTAACGTTAAAGTACGCCACATTGTCCTTAGTCAATTTGAGTATGCATTAACCTTGTCCTTGGGGATTGCTCAAAACCGCTTTGCCTAGTCCTTGATCACCTTGCCAATCTGCCCTTCCTTGTTATTAGTCCATGCACACACCAAATTTGCACTCAAGCTTGTCCTTGCATGGGTAGGAATCCCGCCCAGCATTGTCCATATACCACCTTCAAACCTGCCTAGGTAAGTCCTTGAGTATGCCTCAAACCCACCTAGCATTTGTCCCTAGCTCCATCTCATCCGCACCATTCATTAGTCCCTAACCCCATCTCATTTGTGCCCTTCTCCTTGTCCCTATACCACATGAAAATGCACATAGGTAAGTTATACATCGTGAAAATGCACCCTTCTCCTTGTCCTTAGCAACATGTAAAATAATCAAGCATCGCTGACCTGAGGTGGTTTAATTAATTAAAATGCAAACAATTAAAGAGCAGGTCAGCCTAGTTAGAGGATTGCAAATTCAAACTTGATGGTGCACTATAAAGAGCTGATCAAACCTCTCATTTCAACATCAATTCAAATGCATTCCCAGCGATTCTAAGGTAGAGAGGTGCGAATTAAAGGAGCAGATTTCACAAGCAGACCTGGAGTGAACTTTATACCAGACATTTGAGCTTTGAAGAGGATAGGTGTGCATTCAAGAATAGTAAAAGCGAATTGAGGTTTGTTCAAGATCAAGACACTTATCCAAATCAGAATTTTCATCATATCTCCATACATTTCCAGATTTTAGATAAGGAGGTGGATGATTTTTTCAGTTTAATTAACCGTCATCATAAGAAAATCCTCCGACTTGTGTTTAAGTACAAAAATTTGGTAAAGTTTTCATGATTTTATCACAACTACTTCTTGCATTTTACTTGAAATACTTTGAAATCATTTTTGGCAGCCTTTCATTTGTGTAACTTAAGGTGTTTATTTTCAGGAGGTAAATGTTAGGTGCTAGAGCCAGAGGAGTTTCAAGGCAAACACAAATGAAGTATGATTACAAAGGAGTCCTTCTGGAACCAAGGATTGTCTCAAAGTGGAAGAAAATTGGAGACACCAACCTTGGACATGTTGACATGGAGGAGTTCAAAGAACGATTGCATGGATACAATCTGTCCAAGATAGCCAAGAGGATGGTGAGGAATGGAATTGTTCAAGTTGCCAGTTTCCTCCCTGCAATCCAGTGTACCGAGTTATTGGTGGAATGTGCAAGACATTGTGATCCCAAGGAGAGACAAGTGATAGCTCTTGATGGTAGAGTGTTGGCATATCTTATGGATGAGTCCTTTGCGGAGGCTTTAAATATTCCAAGATACAATTCCATAGTTTACAAAATGAAGGAAGAAACGTTGGGGATGTACAATAGCATACCCAATTCTTGTGCGGAGGTCATCAACAATACATGGATGTTGAAACCAAGGAGACATCATACCAAATTATGGAGATCTTGTTACCTTGTTGAACTGAGTCATGGGATGACCTCAAGCTTCTAACTTTGAGCCATGGATTTTCTAATTTATTGAGGAGATAGTAACTGGGGTGAAGATGATGAATTGAGCCAAGATAATTAGTGATAACTTAGACAAACAGCTGAGGAACCTGGAACATTCATGATCATTCTACATGAGTTCATACATGGTCTACATGTTCGCGAGAACTTATAGATGTAGAGGATTGACATGTAGGGGACAAGTTGGGAACGGAGAAAGACAATTCAAAGTCTATGAATGCTATCCTCAACTGCACATTTCAGGAGGGTAAATGATGCCTTTTCCATGTACATTGTCCGAACTTTACAATGAGGCACTCATAAGAAGTTATCACAAGAGGCTAAAGAGTAGGTGAAGAGGTATGGTTCCTGGTTTATTCAGTTTCCAAAGTTCACCTATATTAGAATGCAAGGATTTTCATCTTCTCCCTACCGCTTTCCAAGATTCACATAGGTGGACAATTGTTTATTCAGTTTCCAAAGTTCACCTATGATTGTGTAAGTCTCTTTGTGTTAACCAACGATATCACATTGATACACTGAGTCTATCCATCATTAAAGTTGATTGTTTGCATTGTAAACCTTGGGGTTGCCTTACTTGATCACATTGCTTAGCATTTAAGGTTTCCTTGTTCAATAGAGGATAGAATACTAAGTATTTTATTCTGTGTTTGAGGTGTCACAAAAAACACATCAACAAGTTCCTCCACCATGTGTAATTGATGTGGTGCCTTTATGAACTACTAACTCTCCACTGTCAGGGATTTTTCATCTGCATTCCTTGCCATGCGTTCCAGTTAGGTGATAATCCGTGTTTTCTAAGGATTTTGGGCAGCAAATATACGTTTTCAGGCTTCCACGCTCCTAACTATTATAAAACATCTTATAGAAAAAACCTATGGTAAGTTTTTGATAAGATGTTTCCAAATCACACTAAGTAATCATACTTTCCTTGCATGAATGATGAAACCCTCTCGAGTCTGAAGTATTTGACCAGTTCCGCAAGCCAAATCAATTGCATCTTAAAATGAGCTGTTCATGTTAAATTTTATTGAAACAAATGCATGCATTTTTAATTCTGAAAATGGCTATTTAATAGTTTACAAGGTCAATGTGGTATTTGAGTCTCAGTTTTTTTCAGGCACTTCTTGGCATTGAAATAATTTTACGTGTATTTCATGCCAAAATAAGTGAACAAAGCAATTATGCAGCATTGCACATCTTCCTTTTGCATGTTTTTGTCTTTATTAGTGCTCATAACAAATGAATTGATTGTTTTCTGAATATCTCACTTAAGAATACCTTATTCTGTATCCTGTTTGCAGGCTATTATGGTTCTAAGTCTTTTGAATATGGCTCAGTTAAACACACTCTGATAAGATGTTCACCATCTATCTATTCATGGAAGTGGAAAGCTAAACTTTGTGGATTTGTGAGCTCTAAACAGCAAGTTTTTGCACAAGCAACATACAAGTAATGTCCTGTATCTCTATTGCTGAATATTTTTGCCATTTTATCTGTCTCTATTCGGGCTACTAGATGCAAGAAATGAGCTGTATTTTGCCAAGAAGATGGCTACATGGTAGAAGTGAAAATGTGCCATATTACTGCAATTCAAGAAAAAATCAAATTACTGAATTGCTTAATGAGGCCGGTCAGTACATTTTGCCACGATGCACTTATCTTTACACAAAATTATCTTTCTCTCTAGTGTTAATGGAAACTTATACATTTCTTTAATAATTTGCAGAATTTGATATCATGATAACAATTACTTATCTTTCCACAAAATTATCTTCTACATTTCTTTAATAATTTGCAGAGTTTGATGTTCTGATAAACACGGTTGAAGTGAAAAATGTGACATATTACTGCAATTCAAGAAAAAATCAAATTACTGAATTGCTTCACGAGCCCAGTCAGTACATTTTGCCACGATGCACTTATCTTTGCACAAAATTATCTTTCTCTATAGTGTTAATGGAAACTTCTACATTTCTTTAATAATTTGCAGAGTTTGATATTATTTCCTTTAGCGTGTGGCATGTTCTCTTCTATTTTCTCTATGGAGATCATTGCATTTGTGGTTACACCCAATTGTGCATTTATTTCTGTAAGTTGTTTCCTCCAAACAGATCACAAATATGTGAATGTATTTAGAGATTATATTGTTTGTTCCATTGTCCGTTACAAATTCTTAGTTAGAAGCAATCTTCAAATAAACAAAAGGATGAAGGTTTTGTCAAAGCAGAAGAAAATAAGAGAATCATAGGTCGACAATGTTAATAAGATCTCCACAGTTCTGTAAGAAAAAACATGGAAATTGTAAAAGGAGCAAATTTAATTTAAGATGCAAAGTTCTTATATGAATTTTGAACCTAAAGTATACTTTGAAGACAATTGTAGCATTACAAAAGTTTTCATGAAATATAAATAAAGATAACACATTGGTTAAAGATGGAAGCATTAATAAAAATATAGTTAGAATGCATTTATTCTAGCATTCTATGTCTAAAGTTATTATTCAGTCTTACACTATGTTGTCGGATCCTCCTAAATTGGGTCCCGAACTCATACTCAACCAGGCCGAGCTTGGGAGTGTTGACATGCGTTTTGTGATAGTGTCTAACACAGAATAAAGTTGCCCAACGGTCACTTTACTCTCTCTTGATCAAAGTTCAATCGTATGCTAAGATTGCAATAAGTTCAAACAATTGACTCCAAGGTTCTGGTTGTGCAATGGATGTGACTCAGTTGGCTTGATGTGATATGCTAGTAATACAAGGGGACTTACGTTGGATCATTCTTTCACTTCTTTGTTGTGGCTGGAACTTCATCATCGGATATAGCAATTTTGTGATGCTTCTGCTTCAAATTAACTAAACTGGAATGGATTGAAATTAAAGGGGAAAGGGTTAGAAGGATCTAAATCTACTCCTAAGGGCAGTGATATCAATAGATAGTGTTGTAATGGACGAATTCCAAATAAACCAAGTTCTGCTTCGCCAAGATTAACTACAACTCCACGAGAACTGGTGCAATCTTCCAAAGATGTTGAAGGATTTCACATTGAGAAAGTGCATTTGAATACCCAAAACGGCGCAATCCAAATGACTATCCACAATCGAACTTAGCACAAATTCAGTGGCTTATGCTAACTTTACACTGCGACTTATAATCAACAAGATGCAAAAAGTATGAACCGTGGAAATTCATCAAACACCATTTCATTCTCCATTGAAATCAAAGCACTACTCTACTTCTACTCTAAGTGAGGAAGGTGAAACCATGCAAGTTTTGAAAAAATAACTCAAGCGAACACCATTAGAGAACAATGCATCATTGTTATTATCTCAAAAACTTATCGCAACAATTTCCTACAAATCTCCCTCCCTTACAAATGAAGGGGTCACCCCCTTATATAGGCCTCAAGCCTTGATTACATGCAAACCCTAATTAGGGTTTGACCCAAAAGATTCCACACACATGACGCAACAAGCTGGGAATAAAAATATTAAATGCCCATTAACAATTGATTACATTCCTGCCAAAAATGGTGCGTATAAAACATCAAATGCACCACTTCTTTCAAATTCGCCCTATGTGTAATAAATGCACCATCACCTCCAAAATTGGTTACATGCAAAAGATGCTCCACCATTGCATTAAGTACGACGGCTGCCATGCAATGAATTAGCCGCCACCTTGGTCAAATATTCCAGCAATGAATGCGCCATTATGCCTTCATGTACTCAATAGATTCTTGCCATGCAAATGGACCCCACCGTCATTTATAATTTTCCTGGTTGTGCTTCATTAATACGGAATATTCTCTTTGCATGTCGACAACATCTCCTTTACAAGAACCTTTCCATTCCGAGCCCACAAAAGTCATTTTGGAAGATTTTTTTGCCTTGGAAGAATTTTAACAAATTTATTCGCTACTGTAAGAATCTTGCACATCTGGAATTCTTGGAGAGAGAAAATTCTTGAAGAGAGAATTTTGTCCTTAAGGAAAATTTTTGTGCACGCTTCGTCTTGAAGGAAGATTTTCCAGACCACTGACCATTTTCCATGCCTAAGGAATTTTGTCTTGTTTTGAGCTCTGGAGAGAGAAAATCTTCTTACTTAGCCAATTTTCCTTGTGCCTTGAAATTCTTCTCCTTGGGCATATTTCTTCCCCGAGGAAGGAATTTCTTCAATCTTTGGCCAAATTTCACATTTTCCAAGAATTTTGTCTTGAAGGAAGGAAATTCCAACACTTAGTCAATTTTTTACTTTCTTGGAATTTTGTCCTGAAGAAGGAATTTCCAATACTTAGTCAATTTTTTAATTTTCTTAGAATTTTGTCCTGAAGGAAGGAATTTCCAACACTTCGTCAATTTTTCACTTTTCCTACTTTTTAGGAATTTTTCAAAATTCGAGTTCTGGAATCCAGGAGAGGGAAAATTCTCTCCCTTGGCCAAGTTCATCGTCGTCTCAAAATTTGGGCGAATTTTCATGCCTGAAAGCGGACTTTTTGAAAAATTTCCCGAGGGGATTTTCTTTTTCATTTTCATCCTCGACTCCTTCCTTGCCTTATAATTTCTATCTTCAATCCATCCCTGGGTGTGGAATTTTGATGCTATGGAAGAATTCATCTTTGGAAGGAAAATTCCTTATGTTTGTTTAGCACGCTGATGCACACTTGGGCGCTAATTCACCCCCATGGAGGAATTTCATGTCTTGGAAAGAATTCCTGTACCCCCCCTGTCTAACGCTCTATCCTGATGCCTGGGCGCAAATTCCATGCAGTAGAGGAATGTTGACTTCCTTGACTTTTCCTTGACACCTCTATTTTGGCGCCCAACTTCCTATCAGGGCGGAATTTCTATGCAAGGGAGGAATTTTGGGGGTGGAGGAAAATTCCTCCACACCCTCATTTTGGTGCTCTTCCCTGACCTTGGGCGCCAATTTGGTGTGATGAGGATTTTTGGGGGTGAAGGAAAATTCCTCCACACCCCCATTTTGGTGCCCAACTTTCTACATGAGTGTGAATTTGGCAAGGTGAAGGAAAAAGTGGTGTGGAGGAACCCTCAATTTGGCACCCACATCCTTGAAAGCCATTCTGCCTTGGCAAGGATTTATCATTGATTGCCCATCAGACTTGGTCAAGTTTTTGCTCATTTCTGGATCAAGATGTGTTACTTGGAATTGAAGTGGATTTTCTCTGCCTTAGAAGATTTTCAATGCTTTCCACTTCTGGAATGAATCCAGACTTAGCCATTTCTTGCTCAAAAGCCTGTTTTTTCAAACTTTCCGGATTTAGACAAGTATTCAAGAATGCTCAGTCTTCAATGTCGGGATTCCTACTAGTGAAGAACTTGGCAAAAATAGACTTACAAAAAATAGAAAGTATTTCAAAATGTCAAAATTAGGGCACATCGGGACATGACAACATTTACTAAAAATAGAAACTTACTAAAAATAGAAACTGCTAAAAATAGTAAGTATTTGATTTTTGGCAATATAAAGACAACCTGGGAGGTAGTGAAATTCCCTAAAAAATAGGAACTTTTTAAAAATAGAGAGTTGCTCAGAATTCACTCAAATTTCACTGGTAGCTTCCTTGAAGGGTTCTAATTCCAATGCAATGTTCATTTTTTTCAAAACCCTAAGGAAAAGACCTCAAACCTAAGTCTGAAGGGCGAAATCCTAAAATGGACCAAATGAGTTCCAGACTTCGCCAAATTTGCTCAAACAACTCGTAGACTTGATCAAATTTCATCCAAAACACTTGCTGCAAAAAGGCCCAAAGAACCAAAACCAAAAGACCAAGAGGACCTAAAAAGTAGGGGGTCCCCATTTGCAATGGGGCGATGTGTGAAAACATTACAACAGGGAGCAGGAACGAGAGTGGCCAGGGAGTGTCTCATAGGCGTACCCATAGAGAACCTGGGGTGGTAAGGACATTCCCTGGCCGCTCCCAGCTATTCCCAAATGTTCTGGATGGCTCCGTTGTAAAATCCGGTACTCAAATATTTCTAAATTTTTGCAAATGTCATAACTTCACATACATACTTTGATACCGCTATAATGACCCTACCTGGAAATTTGCTCATAGACTCGCAATATTTCTGATTTTTGGCTTGTAAACATTTCGTGAAACACTTTGCATAAGTTCAAACAAGAAGTATTCTTGAATGCAAGCACATTGAGCTGCTGCACCTAAAATTGTAAATCATGAATTCACTATAAATTTATAAAATCACTGTGTTGTTTATAGATTCCGCATGGACATTTTGTCAAATAACTTGCATTTGACTGATCTGAGATAGTTTTTAACTTGTTTTTGTAGGACATTATAAATAACCATCATAGCATTGAATTCCAATTTCCAAACATTGGTATTATTGCATAATATAATTAATAGATAATTATTCTGTAACTTGATGTACTGAATACTCAGATCCTTGCAAGAATGGAGGTTCATAGTAGCTCTAGAGAATAAATCTTGAGAGGTACAAATGCCTTTCTTGTGAAACCACAAGGCACAAACCCAAGGTAACCTAGCCAAAGGGAGCCTTTGGAATTGAATAAGCAGAGACTACCAAAGTTTGTGCTGGTTGAAGTAGAGCCCTTCCCTAAAACTAAAACCAGCCCAAAAAAGCCAAGGCTTAATGGCTTCCCAAGCTCGCCAAATGCTTTTGGCAACAAAGGTGCCCTTGATATGCAAATCTTATTTCATAAGTAGAAGGGTTTGAAAACCAATCCCCTTTCAAGTAGATCGATTGGCCGGAAAAACTAGAGAAGATAAAATGCCTAAGAAGAATTTTCCAAACCTCATTGCCAAAAATGGCTCACACAATTCATTTAACACGAAGAGCCAGCCCTTGTCGTTAGATAGAGAGGAGCCCAAGATCTCCAGACTCCCGTGGGAGATAACAAAATTACCAAGCCACATGGTAAAAACGTTTGTGGTCTTTAAAAGAGGCCTAAAGAAAATCATAGAGAAGTTTCTGAAGCTTCAAATAAGAAGCCTCAGAGGGAGCCCAACAAGAGTAGTAAACATGGGTGGCCGCAAGAATTTTGGAGCATACTTGGAATTTTCCAGCCAACGAAAGTGTCTTGGTGATCCAAGAAGAGAGTTTTTGCTCTATTTTGGTGAAGATTGCATTCCAAAGGTTGATCGGAGAAGCCTGAAAGGCGAAGGGAATGCCCAAAAACCTGAATATCTCCCAATGTCCAATCCACTTCCAGCCAAAGCTGAGGTGCCAAGGCGGCCTAGGAAGAACAAATTGACGATAATATTGCATCTTATGCCACTGAATTGTGGATCCAAAAGATAGGAAAAAGGTGTCAAGGCACTTAAGAGCTTCTTTGATATTTTGCTCCTCTTCAAGAAGAGTAAGAAACAAGCCATCCACAAAGTGGCCATTAACAAGTTCATTAGATCACTTAGGCAGGGCAATTCCTCCAATCCTCTTGGAGGAGATAGAGTTTGCCAACAAATAACCAAACTCTTCAACATCAAGCACATACAACGATGGAGCAAGGGGGCATCTTGCTGGATGGAACGATGAAAGCCAAAAGCTTGAGACTGGCAGCCATTAATGGTGATGCAAGCATAGGCATTTGCAAACAACATATTGATCAATCGAATAAATTTGGAGCCAAACCCCAAAGCACCAAGCACAGAAAGAATAAAAGGCTACTCAATGCGGTCGTAGACTTTGGCGAAATCAATCTTCAAAAAAATGACTAGATGTTTAGAGCATCAGGCCCATTCCATTCCTTCCTAGACAACAATGATGTTATCCAAGATGAATTTGGTCTTATAAAACCAATTTGTTCAGGACGAACAATTTGAGGAAGCATGTGGTGGATCTTTAGAGCCAAAGCCTTGGCAATAATCTTATAGGAAACATTTAGAATCATGATCGGCCACCAGTTGCATGTCTTCAGGGTCTCCTGGGTTAGGTATGAACTTGATGTTTCCGTTGTTTATCAACTTGCCTAAGGACCGAGTATGAAAGGCCTCAAGATAAACCTTATGAAGATCGGAGCTTACGCAAGGCTAAAGAGTTCTATAAAATTCATAGGGAAATCCATCACACCTCAACACTTTATTATCAGCCATAGAGCTGACGACTTCCATTAGGTTCTCAAGGGAGAGAAATTGCACGAAAAAGGACTCTTGACCTTCACAGAGCCTACAAGGGACAACGCAAAGGCAATTGTGAAGAGCACGCTCTCGCTCAGGGGAAGGGTCTTGAGTAGTGAAGACCTTCTCGTAATGGTGAACAAAAGCTGGAGAATATCCGGAAGCTCAAAGAGCACCGCCTAGCATTCCTTGATTTTTTTGATGCCTAGGGTGGAGTGACATGCATGAAGGGCCAAAAACAATTCTTTAGAGGCATGGTTACCCACTTTATGCCAATGCATTTTATCCTTAATCTGAGTGCCTTTTACAACATAACTGTTTGCAATTTGCTTCTACTAACGGAGCTGAGCCACATGAACTTGCAAGGTGGGAGAGAAGGGAGCCATAGCAAGCGCCTTCGTGGGACAACAAAGATCTGTGGTAGTAGCCTTGTATGATCGTCGATGGAAAATGGCCAATTGCTGACCACAAATGCAAAGGAAGTGGGATGTGCATTGGATAGCATGATTCCACCAAGCAATCCACCTGGACTACTGAGTAGGACAATTCTTGAGGTTCCAAACCTTTTGAGTGTGGGTCAATGTGGGCTGGTGAGTCAACAACGATGTATTAAAAGAATTGGGATTTGGAAGAGCGCTCTGGGTCCACTTGCCAATTATTGTTGAACTTGATGGGAAGGCGATCTGACAAGGTGACCTTGAGAAGAGGCATAACTAGTAGATCATGACAGGAAGCAAATGAAGAAAAAGAATTTATTGTGATCATGGCACGATCAAGTTGTTTAGAAACTTTGTCATTTCCCACTTGGAAATTACTCCATGTATGCCAAATGGTTTGAGACTGACAATGGTATGAATTAGGGTCTCCACTGCCAAAGAGTAGATCTCTCTATAGCTTCATTGGGAGCATAAACATTAATGATTCCAAAATAATGATTACTGATTATGATCCAGACAAGACGTTGAGTTGGATTGGATCCATGATCAACCACACAAGATTGGCTCCATGGCGTAATCAAAGTGACAACTCCTCCACAATCAACCTTGTTATTAGAGGCAAAAACCAGGCCAATTGGCCAAATAACACGACATGCTGTAGAAAGCATGAAGGCAACAATTTTAACTTTTTGAAGACATAACATACTAATACCAAGATAATTCTGACAAGTGTCTCACACAGAATACTTCTTGATGAGGTCAGTTAGATCTCAGATATTCCATGAGAGGAAATTCATGATTGAGAATCCTGCATATCATCTCCATCCTCTGAAGAGGAGTAACGTTTTTGTGAGAATTCTAAAGCCGTTTGAAAACTTGGCATTCGATTCTACCACTTCTCTGAAACAAGTTTGCCATCTTGCAACTTGAGGAGCAGCGTAAACTAGGTGGCTGAGAAGAAAGAATTGATGTCAGTTGAGATGTTCACACAAATTTTGGTCAAACAAGAGCCTCGTAGGCTACGGGAGGAACAATCTCTTTCTCTTTGAAGAAGGGTTTGAACTAGCTTGTTGTGGTTGGACAGCAAAAGGCTCTTGGGATTTGCTTTGCATACTGCTAGACAGGGTATTCTTCCCCTTGCAGGTTACTGTAGTCCATTTCTCCTCTGGTTTAGAAACCTCAGAAGCTCGCAGAAGGTCAGGGACTCACGGGGGGTTTAACCGTTGGAGCTACCATAGGGAAATCCTTGATTTTATGCTCTGATGGTTGGCATCGGAAATAGGTGTTTGGAAAGTTTAGATAGAGCACTAGTTGAGTATGGCAAAGGCTGCCAATTTGAATATCGACTGATTCCCTGAGATCCTGAGATAAATTCATCTCCACACAGACTTGTTTCTGGGGTCGAGCTTGATAAAAACGGCATGGATCAACACAATTATCTTCCCTAACAATGGAAGGAAGAAAATGCCATAATGGCAAAGGGAGACTAGGAAACTCAAGATAGACAAACACTTAAAGTTTCTTATCATCCGAGACTGAGAAGTCTCGAGTCCAAGGCTGAAAGACCAAAAGTGATGACTGGACATACCAAGGGCCATGCTGAAAAATAGTGTTTAACATTTTGAATAAAGTGCAGTGTTAATTTACTTAACTCTCAAAAGACCCATAAACAAGGGTGTTTTCACTCAATCGATGATTTCCCTCCTTTGAAGAAGATTTGAGCATCATTTGGTGCTTACCTAGGGGGACCTTTTCCTCTCAACCTCTGTCCAACCATGCTCTGATTGAGGGTGAACCATTGTGTTTTGGTTCACTTCTTCTTTTGGACTGTTTTGGTTCACTTCTTCTTTTGTGCTATTTCCTTATGTTGAGGAAGCTGCAGAAATGTTTGAAATCTTAATGTTAGCATCCTACATAGGAATTGCTGAAACATCTATTATAGATCTGTTAAAGGAAGTTGCTTGAGGAGCTCTAGGAATAGAATCATGCATTTTAGAAGGAGCCTGAGTAGAATCTTGAGCATTCTGATCATCAAACATTGATATTATTACATAACACAATTAACAAATAATTATTCGGTAACTTCATGTATTGCTTTTACATAATAATATGCTCAGAAAATTACATACAGAGATTGTGACATTAAATAAATTAAAATATCAAAATTTATAATTTAAATTGCTGACCTGAATAGCAGATTGGTCCACAAATCCAAACAACCTAATACCTCCAAACACTTGTATGACCCTTTTTAAGGGGTTACAGCTCCTTTAAATCATGTAAGACAGCATAAAGAAATCATATGGCAGCTTTTTAAGAGCTGTAACAACCTTTTTAAGGCTGCGTTGACCTTGGTCAGCCTTATGAGGGCTGTGCTACGGAGTTAATAAGGATATGAAGTCATCTTTGTGTATCGCTTCCCCTTGGGGTGGAATAAATAAGGTATCTAACTTACCCTTGGGTCCTTATTTGGTACCGCTGGGCAACCTTAGCCTAATAAAATATAATATTTAATTTATCTCTGTCCTCTGTACACACTGCACTTGTAATTTTTGTTCTTTCCATTACTTGCACACACTACACTAACAAATTTATTATTTGCCTGCAAATCTCAATAAATTTGTACCCAGAATACGTAAGCCAACAACTGTCAACATAACTTGTATCAATCTGCACACCTGTGAATTCTAGATGAATCCACTAAGGATTGGCTGAGTGGGTTTTCATCTGCAACCAATATTCGCTTTAAGGTTTTCGTCCTAAGCTGAATATCTGGACAATATCTCAGACTCCCAAAGAGGGTTTCACCAAAACTGAATAACCAACAATTATGAAATGAGTTTTCACAGTTGTCCTTTTAAAACCTCCTCGAACTTTTAGGGATTTAAATTATAAATTTATTTTTTAAAATATTAATTGTTTTTGCTCCATAAAAGTGAATTTATAATATTTTAATCTTTTGGCTCTAGGTAAAGTCACTTCATAAAAATATATTCAAATCAATAACATAATTAATTGAATACAAGTTGCCTGAAAATATCAATTAGACAACTTAATTTAATTAATTAAATTATTTCTTCTCTGAAAACCTGGGCTGAAAATGGAGGCATTACATTCCTGGCCATTTGATTTCAACTTCATCTTTTGCAGAATCAGATTTCAAAGATTATACAAGACTTTGACCAGATCAGCTGGCAGCATATTCCTGGAAATTTTAGCTCTCTTGACGGAAAGGCCAATGAAGGCATACATCTGCATCCACATTCAGCTTGTGTCAGACATTTTGAACTTGAGAATTTTTTTCTCTGACGGATTCAGAGAGTTTCTCTAACTTTGCTGAACCCTTCTTGGCTTGGTCTCTTCATTACTTTTGTCATTTAACTATTGTATTTATTTGTAACATTTTCTGTGATTAAATAAAGCCTTTCTTTTTATATAAAAAAATGCTGAAGATAATTCTAGGAATCTGTACAGTACAAGTAAAATATGTAGAATAGATTGTCAGCAGAACCTCCTTTAAATCCTTCTGAAAATGATATCCTTGAGACTGTTCCACAAATGTCTGTGACAGTTATGTCATAACTCATAAGGCAAAAGATTGTACGTCTGAAAGTGGTATGTGGGCACAGTTAGGAAACGACGAAGCTGTTCCAAAATCTAAGAAATAAGTCTGAAGAAATGCTTTCTATGAGCTAAAACTGTGTGATGTAAATGATATAACTTTGTGTGAAGCATTTCAATTTCAGCCTATACATCCTTATAGTTCGTGCTTCTGAAGGAACTGTAGTTTTATAATAAACCTTTCTAGAAATTTGGTTAATGTTTTGAATGAAGTATGTTGTATTCTATTAGGTATTATGTTTTGCTAAGTTAAGGGTTTTGTAAACTGATCATTTGGAAACGAATGATACCTATGGTTGAAATCTATTAAAGTTATGTGAGTAATTGCTTTGCCAGCATACATATATAAAACTGTGAAGCTCTATATATGTTCTTGAAATCAAGTTTAGTAGTATTTACAATGATAATTAGGATGAATGACAATGATAGCAGTACTTAAACTCTATATTTACAATTCTGTATATTTTAAAAAAAATTTGCAGATATATATAATACAGCCGTACTCAAATGTGCTGTACCTGACCCCATAACTGAACTGGCAACTTAGGTCTTACAGAACTCTAGACTATAGAGGAATTGATAGAATATGCAACTTTGCTGTGTAGTCGAATTAAATCCTAATTTTAGGGCAATCAATGGTACACAAAACATATAGGAACTCACATAAAATATAACATGAAAATAAGAGTATCTATACTGTTGCAAGGTCTATTTATTTCATAAACTCCTTGCTCAATAAATATTTCTGATCAGCACAAGTGTTTTAAGCAAAATATAACTCCCTACAATGCTAAATAAGTAATAACTAATATAATTTCCAGAGTGGCTTCTAGTCCTACATCTAACTTTCTTTAATCAAGTCGGTGTTCGAAGCAAATCATCTGGGAATCGTAAGGGTAAAATCATTAGGGACTGCATTTGTATTTGCTTTGCTTCTTTCTGGAGATTGCTGGTTCACTGGATGAATCTGACCCATTGATACTTCTGATGTAATTGAAGTTTCTTCCAGAGTGTCATAGTTTTGACAAGGTACAGGAATATCTGTCCTAGCTAAGTAATTATGTTTGAACCTTAGAAGTTTCTCATCTATAGCTATTTGACTGTTTGTAACTAATTGTATGCTAACTCCAGAGACTTAATATCCTTAGACTTCCACAGTTATTGTTTTTGTTGAAGGTTTTTGGGTAGCTGCTTCTACTTTTCCAGTTGTTTTTTTGGACCTCTCTTTGGAATGAGAATGATGGATTATTGTGGAGTGAAAAGTTCAATAAAAAGTGAAAAGGTTATTATGAGCAGAAGGTGCCGAGTTTATTTCTTTGAGGAAATGAATATATTTTTCACGAGGCCTCACTATTGATTTTGTGGATGACTGCTTTCCAAGTTTTTCATAGACTATAATAATCTTGTTACCTCTTCATACTTTGTTCCTTTACACTAATTTTGTTGAAAAATTTGCAACTCATTCTTTTACACGCTGCTATTATTTTGTCCAAAGCATTTAATGATAAAATTGTTAATAAGAGCATATCTCAATTGTGTGCATGAGATTCAAATTGTGCCTTTTATGTTTATCAATCTAAGATTTTTTGTTCTACACAGATGTGATTACTATAATCTATCAACTGAACTAATTCCATATAAAGATGCTCTGTCCTGGCAAAAATGCTTGGTGGAAGCTAAGCAAGCCTTGTTGAAAGAAGATGAGGATGTATGTAGTTCTCTGGTGGTTCTTCAGCATCCTCCAGTCTATACTTTGGGCACTAGGAGCTCAGAGAAATATTTACACTTTGATTTGCAGCATTCTCCAATTGATATATTTCGGACCGATCGTGGTGGTGAAGTAACATATCATGGCCCTGGCCAGGTAATGCTAAAATTCGATCTGGCAATATATGATCACTTCTTTAGTAGTTCCTTTACTTTCATGTCAAAATATACTAGCTAATTATGTAGCTTCATGTTTGCATGAGCGAAATCAAACTTATAAATTATTTTTGGCTCTGATTTTGTTCTAAGATGCATTGGAGTTGCAGCTTGTGATGTATCCTATTATGAATTTGCGCCATTACAAAATGGATCTTCACTGGTATCTCAGAGCTCTAGAAGAAGTGATTATAAGAGCTCTGTGGTCTGAATTTTCTTTAAAGGGATCGCGTATTGATGGGCTTACTGGAGTTTGGATTGGTATGTGTCTCATATCTGTCATGATTGTTTTGGCAGACTGTAATCGGGAGGCAGTGAAGATTATTTCTCATTTATCCTTTCTGTCCAAGCAGGAAATCAAAAAGTGGCAGCTATTGGTATCCATGTTTCTCGGTGGATAACATATCATGGTCTTGCAATTAATGTTACCACAGACCTTAAACCCTTTTCCAAAATCATTCCTTGTGGCATAAGTGATCGGGCAGTTGGCAGCTTATTTGAGATTTTAAATTCAAGTCAAGATGTAGCGATTCCAAGGCTAAAAGGCAGCAGCCAAAAATTAGATGCATCCACATTATTAGATTTGACTCTAAATTCATTGCTTAAAGAATTCTCAGAAGTTTTTCAGGTAGATCTAATTGAGAAAACAGCTCTTGATGTTAGGAGCATCTCGGAATTTGCAAATGCATGAACCATTCACTCATTCTTTTGCTATTTAGAGTAATTCTATACTTTTCACCTTATAGCAAAGGGTTGTACCGAGATGTATTTGGATGCTTCAATTGTATGTCGAGTGAGAAGATAATAAACCCTAATATTGATCAAAAGCTGGAATTCCGCCCACTGCATGGATTGGCACATTTGTATGATGAGTTGGTCCAGTTGAAATGCATGCATTCATGTGCATATACTATTTAATATCATACATTGGTGTATGAGCAAAGACCTTTATTTCTCAGCAATAAGAGAATCCAAAGATTATTTGATGCTTTATGTGCCATTTTGTACACTGACAAACAATGTTTGCATCCTGAATGCACATATATTGTTTTATGGTGTGCGACAGCCCTTTCAATGTTGAATTCTTATCCAGTTGTGAGGGATATTAAGAAAAAGCTTTCATTTTGTGTGGGCACGTTAAATCCAGTTTCATTGCAAAGAGGCAACTTTCAAATCTTGAAGAACGACTTCTGGATTTTCAAAAATGGTTATAACTATTGATGAAAATGTTCAGTAAATCTAGCACAAAATATAATTGAAGAGGTGAAAAAGTATTAAATTGAATTAAGTGCGTACCCAAATATATGAGTTGTTGAGGGTCTGTCAGCATAAAATTTATGCCTTTGAGTTTTTTTAAATTTTTAGATGTAATTTTATTGACATGATAGGTAAGGCGTACCTGATTACCCAACTCACCAGTGGATAAGGATTATCATGAAACTTGATTAATTCTCTAAACACAGTTTCTAATTCCCCATATATATGAAAAATATTTATTATAACCAATATGGATTTATTTCAAATACCCTTTCAATCAGACGTTTTGTCCTCAAAGTACAGGTAAAAATATATTCAGATCAATGAAAGTTTGGTTAGCAATTCACCCTCCAAATGCAACATAATATCTACAGTATGGTTTTTAAAGGTATATCCTCAACATTCATAAGTATTAAGGCCATTGTATCAGACCATATAAAAAGTTAAAAAAATCTTTGATCTATAAGAAACGCAAGCATAAAGTGTTAGTTATGCTACAAATCTATTGCTATTATTTTTGTTATATTTATCATGCTTTAATATTAGTTTATCATTAGCTGAATGTTAGGATTATAGTTAGACAAATAATTAGTGTTAGTTTTATGCTTGGGTTTAGGATAATGGTTTATCTTACAATTAAGTTTTGATTTGAAAAGCATTTCAAGTGGAAGTTTAGATAAAATTATATAAAATGAATAAATTATTTTGAGTTATTTTTTAATTTTGTATTTTAGATTTTTTCAAATTTTTGAGTAGAAATTAATTTTGTATTTTTAATTTTTATTTTTTTAATTTATGTTGTCTTGACATGTTTTTAAGACACTAGTTTGTGGTCAATGTTTACAAATATATATTGAAAATTTAGCTTTTGAGTTATGTGCTATGAATTGTGATTTTGATAATTGAAGTAGCAAAAACAAATATTTTAATATTTTTTAATTTTTAATAAATTTGTCATTTTAAAAATTTTTGGTTTTTGATTTAAAAGAAAGAGAGTAGTCATGATCAAGTGTTGTATCTTTTCTACTCTTAATAAATACTCAAATTTAATATTTTTAGTTAGTTTCCAATTTTTGTGTTGTAAATCTATGTAATTGGCGAGTTTGAAGTATGAAAGTATTATTTATAAATAAGAAGGTATGTTTTACACCTTGCATAATATTATTTTAATATTATTGTAATGTTGGTTTTCATACATCTAGGCAACACATTTAAGAAAGTATTTGGAAATTCTTTTTGTAAGGTTGACTTTGCCATGTGGATTGTTTCTTATGATGCATAATGATGCATACAAGTTACATTGAGCATCAAAATTGGGGGTTATAAAGAAACTTTATGGAGCATCTTTAATTGATTAAATGCAAGTGTGTAATAGTAATTGATTGGGAGTCATGCTTGTTAGTGTGTTTGGGTGTTGGAACAAGGTTGTCATTCATATGACCTTATATTATTGACTCAATGAACCATTAACTAATTGAACATCTTTCCAAGTGAAATGGTGAAAAATGCATATCTTGTGTAGACACTTAAAATCATTGTGTCAAAAAATCCATTGTTATTAATTCATTCATATCATCACTTTTAAATAAATTATATTTATTTAATTAATCATCGTGATTTGTCTACCAAAATTAATTTTTTTTATTAATTGACACTTCTTCTAACATTAATTGAATAAATCAAGGCAATTGATTGAGTTAATTAATCATTCTTTTAATGTCCAACATTAAGTAAACAAATTTAATTTTTATTTATTTAGTCCCATCATGCCCATTCCTAAAATTAATTTATAAAATTTATATATTTATTTTTTCTTTTTACCCTCACATCATTAATATGCTAAAATTAATTATTATACATAGCTAATCATTTACATGAGTCAAAACATGATAAGTCAAGTCAAATCCTGCCTGAGTCCATAGAATGCACATGTTCATAAAAGGACTTTGCAAGTACATTGACCCATGCTTCCTACTACTAAAAAATCCTCTCATGTATCCATTTTATCAAGAAGAGCTTAGCTCTTCACATAGATCCAATAAAAAGACTTTTTGTTCTTCTATAAAGGTCTTTTTTATCCTTACTATCAAATTATTTTTCAAAAGATCCCCACTATCTAATCTATTTGACTCATGGATCTCCTTTTGTGCATCAACTACAAGGTGCCACTTGGAGGTCTCTCATAGCTTCAAACCTCTCAAGAAATCTTCACCTTTGATCTTCACAATCAATCCTCCCTCAAATCTATAAATAGCTCCTCATGTGATCTATTTTGATGTACTACTTCATGAATGCAAGGTTATAACGCTGGTGGAGCATCAAAATTTCATCATTCTTTAATTTAAAACTTGAGCACATCCACACTCCTAGTGTGCAACAAGAGGCCTTTGAGACACTTGTTTTGAGTCTTTTATTTTGGATGCACTATCCTCTTAGACTGGATTGATGGTGACTAGAGGTTTTTTTTTAAAGTTTGTTGTTTCTATTACATTAATTCTTCATCACATTTTAGCATGTTCAATGGAATTGACATCTATAACTAACAATATTTTGTAGTGTTTTTGTAATGTTTTATGTTAGAAATTGCTGGTTTGATGCATCTATCTTTGTTTTTGTGTCTACATTACAATATTTGGTGCATCCCATCTAGATGTGGTGTATCCATCTACATCTTAAATATGATGAATTGACATATTTTTGTGTTTTTCTTGCAAAATTGTAACTCATTTGGGCATTTTTTGACAAGAATTTTTAATCCATTGTCCATTTAGTGTTTTTCTAGTTAGTTGAGTGCAAATTAACCTTGCATTTTGAAGGTATCTTATCTTTTAAAGCTCTATTTTGGATTTTCATACCTTCTTCGTACATTGAAGTCTATGTTTTCCCATTTTTCATCCATTCTATGGATCAATATCTTGGTCGTTTACATCAAAATCACTATTTTTTGTCATTATGGATGATTTCATTTTTTGCATTTTTAGTTTACTTATAGCCCCTATCGATTCTAACTTGTTTGTATGGCTCACTTGATCAATTTTACTGCAAGTTACCCTTTATTTTTGTACATCTATTTGTGATCTACTAGCCCTTATGATAATTCAGTGAATCTATCCCCATATTGATATTTGTGTCACCCTACAAAATCTTCATTTCCCGATTCAATGCCTTTGTATCATGACCTTAAATTTATATTCTACATCATTTTAGATCCTTATCTTCTTCATATTTTAGTTTCTCTCAAATTTTTAGATTATTAACCTATTTTTCCATCATTGTTAACTCTTTATTTATTTTTTTTTTTTTTTTGGGGGGGGGAATATTGCTAATCCTTATCATTTTGATATGCAAGCTCAGGTTTTCCTACTGTAGCGTCATAAATTGTACACACTTGCTAGGGTGGTACAATTTCACACCTAGTTTAGCACCCGCCTTGGCGCATTTTGCATTGCATTTCCCCTTTAGCACTTAATTAATCAAATTAATTAGGTCTAAGGTCCTATTTCATCATCTTCCACATCATAAAGTTGGGCCCTTTTCATTAAAGTGTGCCCCTTTCATTTTATTCTTCCAATACATCATTTAATCAAAAACCCTGATTAGGTCCTATTTTGAACTTGGGGACTTGATTTCGGGGGTCAAAACATCTCGAAATCAGCTGTAACTTCGAGATTCACTCTAAAATCATCATATCCGACGGCCCTAAAAATTTGGTGAAAAGTTGTCGGGACCATGGCGCCCGGAGAGGACCATGGCACCTGGAGTGCACATGGTCCCGGACATTTTTCCCGAAATTTTAGGAGCGCAATCCAATCATAAAATAAAGCTTAACCCCAAGAAATTGGCGGGATATTCAATCTCTAAGTCGGCCTAAAGTTGAAATTAAGACCTAGGGTTTCATATATAAGAGCTCTCTTTCTTCATTGGAAAGGATCCAGATTTTTGGTTTCAAGGGCCTTCTATGCAGCGAAAGAGCAGATCTTTGAAGACTTCAACAACATTCAACATCCATCCATCAAGCATCTATCAAATTCATTCATCCATTTAGGGCTTTGAAGACATTGAAGAGCAATAAGGGATCACCGACTGAAGATTGGCTTGTACCCCTCCCTTGGGGTTGGGTATGATTTCATGTTGTTTTCATGTCTTTGCATAAGCCTCATTATATCACTTGTATTCATGCTTTAGATCTCTTTACATCTTGATTTGGAGCATTTACATTATCATTTACAAGCAATTAGGGTTTACTTTCTAGGTTGCTCTAGTTTGCTTACTTGCATTTTAGATCTTGCACACACACAAGGTCTGCACACACATTACTTTTACAATACAACTTGGCTATTCGTGGAGGTGGAAATCACCAAAGCGGGGGTTTGACTAAGGCAAAACCCTATATAGCCGCCCAAAACACCTTTTCAGATATAAGTGCAGATTTCGGGATTCAGACGACGCCGTAAGTTGTAGATCCGAAAGAAGCAGACGGAGACCGAACAACACACCAAATTCCAGCCCAGAAAGCTAGGACAGAGGCGTGGGGCGCCATGGTCCTGCCAGGACAGGGGCGCTGGGCGCCCTGGTCCTTTTGTCAGACAGCAGTTTTCAGCATTTTTGACAGCTTTCCAGGTTGCAAAACAGCAGTTTCCGGAGCAATTTCAGGGGCAGAATCAGGACAGTGGCGCCCGCGCCCCCGTCCCGAACATTTTCACTCATATTTTAACTCCGGGTACGCATTTGCATTCTTGTCTTGTCCTTGTGTTTACAGCTTTTCATCATTTAATCTCAATCTTGCAATCTTGTTACTAGTTCGTACTTGCACTCTAGGGCTAGTAGTTGAGCTTGCATCATTTTATCTATCATTTGCAACAAAGGAATAGAAATCCTAATAGGTAGCCCGTGGCTCTCTCTTCCACAAAAAGAAGTAGCCAATTGTGTGATACCTCTGGGCTCTTTCGTATTCCACAAGTGTGTGATTAAAAGTGAGATTAGGGCATGTTTGCTTAGTGTCACTTTTTCCCCCACACATTTTGGTGAACCCGACGTGAACTCCAATCTTCTCTAATTCTGATTGTGTTTATGCTATTTCAAATTCAAATTTGTACTTACAAGTTTTAATTTCTTGCAAGATTCAAAAATTTTGAGGAAATTTTTGCTAAAAACCCTAATTTTTCAATTCAAAGTTGAACTTGTGGATAGCTTAATTGGGATCACTAATTTCAAATCTGATTTAGGAACTCATTTTAATCATAAATTTCATTTTCTAAATCTACATTCTAAGTGCTTGCATTGGTTAAAATTAAACATTTCCTTCTATTTTGCATGTGTTATCATTTGAAAGAGGAAAATTGTTGTCATGATGCATTCATTTCATAGATGTGATAATGGGTTAGCTTCCTTTGTTTCAATTTTTCCTTCTCCTAAAGAACCTCCCCCAATCTATCACAACATTTTAGTGCCTAAAAGAGTTGCTACCAATCCCTTTGAGACTCTCCCATGCTCTAAGGATGAAGACTTTAAGAGTGATCTTGACAATTCTCCTAAAATGTGCCATTCCTATTTAGCTATCCTAGAGGAAGAGAATGATATCATAAACACCTTTCTTAATGTTACTTCATCTTTCCTACATGATTCCTCTTTAAGTGAAAAGGTATTGATGGACATTGACTTATTTTCTCCTAAAGTTGGTCCTTCCAATGGGGGCATGTTAGTGCAACAAGAGGTTATGAACATTTCTTTCAAAGATCTCCTTCCTAAGCATGAATCTTTGGAGAAATATGTTCATGTTCCTCCTAAAAAACACTCCCTTCATGAGGATCCTTTTGTGCAAGAAGATGACATTATCCCTACATTTCCTAGTGATGGCATTTCCTTTTCCAACAAAATTCCCACTAGAGATGATGAATTAATGATAAATGCTTACCCTTCTCCTAAAGTTTGTCTTACCCATAAGCATCCCTTAGAGAAAGAAGATGAAATAATAAGCAATTTCCTTAACTCTCTCTCCCCTAAAGATCATATTGAACATATTTTGAGGAAAGAGGATGAGTTTAACACATCTATTGATCCTCTCCCTCCTAAGGATGAGGAATTAATAAACAATGTTATCTCCTCTCCCGAAATTGACAATACTTCAAACATTCCTTTCAACAACCTCACTATTTGGGATGAACCATTAGAAGAAGGTGTAGATTATTCTCTTCCCCATGAGAGAACCCTAGCCAAAGGGGATGAAATCAAGATTGAAAACTCCCTTGATAGTTTCTCACCTTCCTTGAATCTCAATTATTCTCCCTCTAAAAATAAAGCATCTCCCTTCCTCAACTTGGTTCTACTCATAAGGAAACCCTAGTTCAAGGCAAGATGGTTAACATCTCTTTCAAAGATCTCCCTCTCAAAAGTGAGACTTTAGAGAGTAATGTTGATCTTTCTCCTAGAGAGTTTATTCCCCATGTAGATCCTTTGATGATAGAGGATGATATGACCTTTCCTAGTATTACTCTTCCTACTGGAACATCAATGCCTACCCCTTGTCTCTCTCCTAAAATTGATTTAATCCGTGATAAGATTTTAGTGCAAGAGAAGACTATCAATAATTCTTCCAACACTTTTGTTCATTCCTCTAAACCATCCTCAATCAATTTGATACATGTGAATGAAACACCTAACAAACCTCTCTTCATTGTCCAAGGTGCTTGTCCTTCTCAAAATTCTCAACCTTTAAATAAGCCTATCTTAGTGGTTCAAGGTGGTTATGCTATTGATTCTTTTTGCACTCCTAACAAACCTATTATTACTGTGCAAGGAGGTTATTCTACTAAGAGCCCTTATGAGTATGCTAAGCAACTGACTAGAGAGAGTTATAATGCGGTTGCTCATACCTATAACACAAGAAACAATAGGCAACCTAATCCTCCTCCAGTTATCCCAACTTCACTTCCTCCTTCCCAACCTATTCTTCCGCAAGCTCCACGTATTTCACAAGTTCTCGGTAAGGAATATGATCTCATAGAACAACTTAAAGCTACCCCTGCTAAGATATCCCTTTGGGATTTGATCCAAACTTCTTCCGCTCATCATGGAATGTTACAAGATGCCTTGAAAGATTTGAATGCTCCTCCACCTAATACATCTAGTAATATAGTGTCTTTGGTTAACTCTGTGATGAATCCTAAAACTCAAATTGTGTTTACTCAAGATGAGTTGCCTACTAGTGAAATTCAACATCAATATGATCCCTTGATGATTGTGGTTATCATAAATGACACTGCTATAAGACGAACACTGGTAGATAATGGTTCTGGCCTTAATGTGTGTAGCATTAATCTATTGCATAAGATGAATGTGGATACATCCCTTATTGAGCCTGACTCTCGTCCCATTCGAGGCTTTGATAATGTGGCTAAGTCTTCATTAGGTATTATCACCTTACCCATCACAGTGGGACCTGTTACTTTGCCTACTCCTATCCATGTTATGTCAGGAAATCTAACATACAACTTGTTATTAGGGAGACCTTGGATTCACAGTATGCAAGTTGTCCCCTCTACATTGCATAGACAAGTTAAATTTATTTATAATAATAAGACATATACCTTGATAGGTGATACTAATTTTCAAGCTTGTTTGCAAACATCTACTTCCAAAGGGAGTTCTTCTAAGCCTTTCTCTTCTAGTGATGACTCTTTAAACAAGATACCTATGAACAAATCATCATCCTCTGATAGTCAAAATTCTTTGAATGAGTCTGAAGTTCCTAAAGAAGATTATTCTCAACTTGAATCTACACATGAAAAGGCTTTTGATCCTGAGAAGGTTCTCGCAGAAGATGATTGGGGATCTCTTTATTTCAATCCCACCTTTGTAGGTGAGTATAGGGTTCCTCCTAGAGAGCTTAAAGTTAAAAAGAAGGAAGAAACTAGAGATCAATCAGTCTTACCTGAACCTATGAGCAATAATTTTGTGGCCGCTTCTCAAACTTCTTCTCCTCACACCTCTAATTCTGAAGAATTTGATTCTTTGTCTTATGAAAAACCACCTTTTCTTTCTGAAATGGCTAATCGTTATGGTCGTGGTTTTCATATTTTGGCTAAGAGTGGCTATAGTGGAAATGGTTGTGGCGCAAATGAACAAGGAATTAAAGTTCCTTTAGAACATAACATGCATGAATATTCATTTGGACTTGGATATAATCTTTCTAAGCCCACCAAAGCATCTAAAAGACCATCTCTCAATGTGAATGCTATATTTAATAGTGATGATGATCTCACCTCAACTAAATCATCTTCTACTTCTATCAACTCTCATTCCCCTCATAAGGAAATCTTGGCGATGAACAAATCTCTTTATGAATCCCCTCAAATTTCTAAATCCACTTATGAATCTTTATCTCCTATTCATCATAAAGTCCTTTCCTCCAGGGATAAGGCTCTAATAAATTACACTCATCCCTCTTCTAAGATTTATTGTGACTTTTCTTCTTCAATTTTTATCATTTTATACATGTTTTTTATCTCACTTATAGTTGAGCATTTAGCATGTCATATTCAAATACCTCATTCAGTCTATCATGTCTTTAAATAACATTAATGGCTATTATGTTGCTCATCATTATGTGACATTGGTAGCTCATTTACTGGGGGCTCATTGTCATTCATGATGGTACAATTTCAAGTGCAATCATATTTTTTGAAGCAACATAATAGCCTAATTTTCTATGTTATCTCTTGTTCCTATGGGGACAAGAGTGATTTCATACATCTCTTCTTTTTATGGTTAAAATTTCCCTTTGGGGTAATAGTGTGGAAATATTGATCATCTTTTCTTTAGAATCCTCTTTTCCTAGATATGAGAGAAGATGTGTATTCTCTTTCTTATCCTACCCACTTCTTGTGAGGAGCATTTTACATACACTAATGTCTTGCTTGCATGAACTCATGTGAGTATGTAGTACATTTTGCTTATGTCTAAATCTCTCTCTAGAAGATTGTGTAAGTCCTTCTCATTGTCCTTATCCTTGGGAGGCAATGATCTTTCCTTATTTTCATCTAAGGATCCACTTTTTCCTATTTCGTGGATGGTGTGAACTTTATTACTTGATGTTATTCCTTGTATGCATTTGTTGTTGTTTTTTCAAGGATTCTCTCTTACAAGAGGTGTAAGTCCTTGACTACAACCTCTTGTGCACTTGGTAAAATACATCCATAATGAATTCACCCTCCCGATTGGGTTAAAAAGAGCGTCATCCTTCATTAAGAATCACTTTCACCTCGCAAAAGAAGGAAGTATTGCATTCTAATTCTCTTCTTTGTCTTATTCTAGAAAATGTTATATTTGTCTAAGACAATGCCTCTCGGGGATAGGTGTCTTTTGTACAAAGATCTCTTCTCCTCTAAGGATCTCCTTTACACATACTACAAGATATCCCTTTTTCAACTATCTTATCCTTGCTTAAAGAGTGCAAAACTCTCTTGCTTGGATCTATGACATTGTTGCATTTTTGGGGGTATCTTCTTTTGTGATGAAGGGAGGTATCCTTGTTCTACTTTGCTTATGACATAAACATTACACTTTTTGAGCAATGGGTCATTCTCGAAACTAGAGCACAGACTCTTAGAGCGAGATGTCTCCATTTTTCTTTTATGCAAGGTGATTATTCTCGGAACCAGAGCACAGACTCTTAGAGCGAGATGTCACACTTTTGTACTATACATATACAGGTTGTAGCATACTCGGGCATAGACTCCTATGAGGTGCTTTTAACCTCCCGTACACACACATGCACGAGGTTGAGTGGAACTAGCAGCATAAGGCTAGACTTTCTCACTCTCCTCCCTTACATGGATCACCTAGACAAGATCTAGGGGCGAGAAGTCCATGTTTTCTCTCTCACTATTCTTCTCATGGATCACCACTGTGTGTATTCATGCTTTTTTTCCTTTCTTTTCTTCTCTTTGCATTTTGTTTCCATTTACATCCTTCATCTTGTGTTAGAGAACTCTCAAATCCTCACACTCTTTGTTGTGTTGGAATTGAGATTTAGTCCTCTTTCTTACCAAATGATTCTCCATTAGTTTTTGATCT
This sequence comes from Cryptomeria japonica, assembly GCF_030272615.1. Taxonomy (NCBI): domain Eukaryota; kingdom Viridiplantae; phylum Streptophyta; class Pinopsida; order Cupressales; family Cupressaceae; genus Cryptomeria; species Cryptomeria japonica. Next base: position 194,735,148 of record NC_081407.1, on the reverse strand, counting down.
CATATCAAATCTTCTTGTGAGCATTTGTCATCAATATTCTTTAACAATTCGAAGTGGTAAACATGATACCCTGTTTCAACTCACTAAAATTAGCAAGCCGAAACAGGGGGGGCCATATAGCTACCCTCGAATTTTCATCACCTTCCTTAGTAAGCATTAGGTGATTTTGTGATCTAACGTGTGTTTTGTAGGGTGCGGTTCCTAACTGTGTACTGCAGATGCCGCTGGGGGCTTCATCCGACAACTTATGGATATATCCTTTTTCAAATAATGTTTACTTTTTTGTACTTTATCTTTCATATGCACGTAGTGTTCATATGACCGCTAAAGTGGGGGCTAAATGTAGCATCATAAATTGTATGCACTTGCTAGGGTGGTACAATTTCACACCTAGTTTAGCACCCGCCTTGGCGCATTTTGCATTTTGCATTGCATTTCCCCTTTAGCACTTAATTAATCAAATTAATTAGGTCTAAGGTCCTATTTCATCATCTTCCACATCATAAAGTTGGGCCCTTTTCATTAAAGTGTGCCCCTTTCATTTTATTCTTCCAATACATCATTTAATCAAAAACCCTGATTAGGTCCTATTTTGAACTTGGGGGCTTGATTTCGGGGGTCAAAACATCTCGAAATCAGCTGTAACTTCGGGATTCGCTCTAAAATCATCATATCCGATGGCCCTAAAAATTTGGTGAAAAGTTGTTGGGACCATGGCGCCCGGAGAGGACCATGGCGCCCGGAGTGCACATGGTCCCGGACATTTTTCCCGAAATTTTAGGAGCGCAATCCAATCATAAAATAAAGCTTAACCCCAAGAAATTGGCGGGATATTCAATCTCTAAGTCGGCCTAAAGTTGAAATTAAGACCTAGGGTTTCATATATAAGAGCTCTCTTTCTTCATTGGAAAGGATCCAGATTTTTGGTTTCAAGGGCCTTCTATGCAGCGAAAGAGCAGATCTTTGAAGACTTCAACAACATTCAACATCCATCCATCAAGCATCTATCAAATTCATTCATCCATTTAGGGCTTTGAAGACATTGAAGAGCAATAAGGGATCACCGACTGAAGATTGGCTTGTACCCCTCCCTTGGGGTTGGGTATGATTTCATGTTGTTTTCATGTCTTTGCATAAGCCTCGTTATATCACTTGTATTCATGCTTTAGATCTCTTTACATCTTGATTTGGAGCATTTACATTATCATTTACAAGCAATTAGGGTTTACTTTCTAGGTTGCTCTAGTTTGCTTACTTGCATTTTAGATCTTGCACACACACAAGGTCTGCACACACATTGCTTTTACAATACAACTTGGCTATTCGTGGAGGTGGAAATCACCAAAGCGGGGGTTTGACTAAGGCAAAACCCTATATAGCCGCCCAAAACACCTTTTCAGATATAAGTGCAGATTTCGGGATTCAGACGACGCCGTAAGTTGTAGATCCGAAAGAAGCAGACGGAGACCGAACAACACACCAAATTCCAGCCCAGAAAGCTAGGACAGGGGCGTGGGGCGCCCTGGTCCTGCCAGGACAGGGGCGTTGGGCACCCTGGTCCCTGGGACAGGGGCGCTGGGCGCCCTGGTCCTTCTGTCAGACAGCAGTTTTCAGCATTTTTGACAGCTTTCCAGGTTGCAAAACAGCAGTTTCCGGAGCAATTTCAGGGGTAGAATCAGGACAGTGGCGCCCGCGCCCCCATCCCGAACATTTTCACTCAGATTTTAACTCCGGGTACGCATTTGCATTCTTGTCTTGTCCTTGTGTTTACAGCTTTTCATCACTTAATCTCAATCTTGCAATCTTGTTACTAGTTCATACTTGCACTCTAGGGCTAGTAGTTGAGCTTGCATCATTTTATCTATCATTTGCAACAAAGGAATAGAAATCCTAATAGGTAGCCCGTGGCTCTCTCTTCCACAAAAAGAAGTAGCCAATTGTGTGATACCTCTAGGCTCTTTCGTATTCCACAAGTGTGTGATTAAAAGTGAGATTAGGGCATGTTTGCTTAGTGTCACTTTTTCCCCCACACACCTACATCCATTTTTTGTGTTAGCATCTATATCTTTCTATTAACATTTTTTTTTGTACCATTCAATGCTTATGTAGATAATTACTGATAGATACAAAATCCTTAGTTTAACAGTTTTGTTATGATGTCAATGTTTCTTTTTTTGTTGTTGTATCTAGTACATGCAAAATTCTCTCATTTATCTTGGTTTTTATGCTAACTCTTGTTGCAACTTCTTGATGTAACTTGGTTTTGTAGGCTATCACTTATCCGAGACTTTTGATATTCTACCAACAAATATGTTTGATTGACAAAGTACTTATCTTATTTACACTCATCTATTTGCAAATTTATTTTCTAAGGGAAAGAAGATTTGCGTAGTGTGCTTGTGAGGATATTTAAAGTATATACTCTCTTCTCACCCTAAATGATGATCTTGGAGATAAAAAGAACCATTTTATCCTCTCTTTTTTTTTAGTTTAGAATTTAAACGGACCAAGTCATATATGCTCTCTCCTTGTGCCACAACGCAATCTTAGATAAAAAAAAAAAACACCCGATCTGTCTGTATGTTGCTTTTGGATTTAGTTGAGTGTTTTTTGCATCAACATTTCAGATCACACTATGATACATCATCATGATGGTAGAGAACATAGAGAGATAAAAAGTATCTGATTTGTCTATATGCTACTTCTAGATTTGGTTGTGTGAGTGTTTTTTGCATCAATGTTTTGGATCACACTTTGTGATACATTATTGGGATGATATAGAGCATACGAAGATTAAATGACGATGGATCACAAAGTGTGATTTGAAATATTGATGCAAAAAAATATTCACACAATCAAATCTAGAAGCAACATACAAACAATTTCATAGATTGTGAAAATCTACCAACATTGAGCACCTGATCTCCTTTCCGCTAGAAAGCTTGGTGTGCATTTCATCAATGAAGGGAAGACTTGAACCCTCATGTTCTATTGAGGTATAAAAATTGGGAGGGAATCTAAAGACTTTCCCATTGGAGGATATTTTTTATTCTTGATTAGTCTTGTGAGGAGATGTATACATTGCAAAGTAAAGGCAAAAAAAGAGTTACCCACTCAAACAAAGGCATTAGATATACCCCTTATTTAACTTAATATAATATGACGTACCTTTGGATATATCAAGGATATACCCTATCCAACTTGTATATCATAGATATGACCTATCTATCATGATTGGTTGTGATACACAACAAGCAATTGCCCTCAAGAAGTTGCTTACATGTGTTGATCTCCTCTCACACCTTTGAGTGATAATAAATGGTTAATGCCTCCCCATGGTCCCTACATTTCATGCCTAAACAAGGCATATTGGTGGTCTCATAATAATTCACACTACTAATTGAATAATCTAGGTTGTTCAAGTGCATTGCATGCTTTCTTGTGTAGAATCCATGCTTCATCCTTAAAAAAACCAAAAAATATTTCCAACATAAACCTTAAATCAAAAACTAAATGTTGAACTTGATCGCTACAAAAATCTTCTTGCAAGGCTAAAAACCAAATATAGTCCCTAAATATAATTTTCATAAATCTTAATCGCATTATCCAACAAACCTCAAAACCTAAGTTTCCAAATCAATACTAAAACATAAATCATAAACCAAAATCAACCAATTTAATTTTCAAATCTAAAATTTAACCAAAATGTAATGTCCCCTTTTGGGAGGACACTAAATCTTTCCCACTATACTTTTAGAATTATTGTAGGTTATGTATTTTCAGTTTGTTGTGTGTTGGTTGAATTTTTTGTACACTTGGAGAAATATACAAAATTGTGGTTTCAACCACAACACATGAGTAAAAACTCTCCTAATTAAGGGAAGGCTCCCCCTATCTAACTACAACTTTGAAAATAAAATAGGATGGGACAACAATCTTTCTTATTTTTTCAAGAAAAGACAATATCCTTTTCTCTTCACTGAAAAGGATAGCGATTGAATATGAACAACAGTAACCACTTTCAAGTGAAATGAAAGAAAGGAAATGAAGTTTCTTAAAAGCGCAAAGACTTCCCTCACTTCCTTCGGGACGGGACAACAATATCAAACTCAAAGACTTGATTATGTGAAGTCCTATCTACCCTTTGCTATATTAAATTTAACAACGAATAGAAGACAATAGCTCAAAGACTGGAATAATCTATTATTTCAACACAAAGACAAGAACTAATGCAAGCTCAAAGACTTGCTGCTATTTCTTATCAAACAATAATTTTTCCTCAAGAATAGACGCAAGCTCAAAGACTTGCTGCTCCTTCTAGAGATTTTTCTATTTTAATTAATCTTCTCTACTTGCAACTCAAAGACTTCAAATCATATTAGACTAAGCTCCTTTTAGAAACACTTTGCATGGAAGAAATAAAAAAGATTCAAACTCAAACATGTAGCTCAAAGAATCAAAACTTGAGTAATCCTTCTTTATTATTCTTCAAAAACTTTCAATTCACATACATAAGCTCAAAGACTTCTTGCTATAAATTTGGTAGAGTTTTTGCTTGCTTTCCAAAAAGATAAATATTACAATAGACCCCTCAAGTATTTATAGAAGAGGAGCCTTGAGAAAAAGGTGGGAGGATCATAACTAACTTGAGAGATTCTCTCAACCACCAAGACTTATTCAATAACTAACTAAGACTTCATTAACTAACTAAGACTTATTCCAACTATAGTCCTAATCGGACACAACTTGTAGTTGCCTTACATGTAATTACAAAAGTGCAAGTAATGTGTAACTTGAATTTTACAAAAAAATACTTTTACATGTAACTTGTCAAAACAAAATTACAACTAAGGATTACAAAAGAGGCAAAATTCAACTAAGTGTTGAAAAACACTTAACTTGAATTTTGTGAAGACACAAATCCTTGAAATTTTTGGATGCTCGTTTGTAGTTCTTCAGGATTTGGTTCATGGGTGTTCTTGGCAACAACCATGGTCTTCACAATACTGTCATGACATCGGAGGAGCGTAGAATTATTTTTATCCAGGATAGACTAGATTTCATGTAGAAAGGCTTGGTGTTTCATCAATGTCTGAATTGAAGCGTCCAAGAATTGTTCGCTCCTCCATTCATTATGAATCCTCATTTGTAAATCAACAAGAACTTCTTCTTCTGGAATCAACTCTCCATCCTGACTTACTATGTTGCAAGAGGCCCTTTCACAATGTGAGACAATATCTTGGAAAACTTCACCCCGAAATCTCTTTGCATCACCGATCTCCTCAATGAGGGATTTAAAAACAAGGGTCTTGTTTTCCAGGAGTTCTTCAAATTCCAAGTACATGACCCTGGAAGAGATGATGGCATGCTCCTGTAGAACACTCAGCTGTTGTTGGGGCATGGTACGCCAGATTGTCAAACTTTCTTCAACACTTTCCAAATTCTTTTTGAAAGTATTAGAAGTCTGATCTAGTTTCTCCTCAACAGTCTCCAACTTAGACATCATCTGAAAAATGTCTTTAATTACCTATGCACATAGATCATGAAGCTGATCAACCCAGGAATTGATTCTTGGGAACCAGAAGAACCTATGGAGTTACTCCCTTCAGCAGCAGGTTTTGTAATTTTATGAACTACTGCCATAAGTTGTCGGTTTTCCTCTTCTAGCTTGTCTTTCTCTGCTAGAAGCTCATCACACCTTTGCACCAATGAAGCAACAGAAAAATGAGCATCATGTTTAATGACCTCATGCGTCTGTTTACCCAACTCTATCCTTGTAACCTTATAATCGGCAGCTGACATTTCTTCAAGTGGCTTATCTGCAATAGGTTCCACAATTTCAGCTACCTTCATCTTGTTTTTGTCAACAGTTACTCTGGAGATAATCTTGGCCTTCTTAGCAAATTTGGATCTGGACTGTTTCAATTGCTGGTAATCAAAGGAATCAGGTGAGAGTTCTTGCTTCTTCCTTTTTGGGGTAAAAGAACTAAGCCATAGAGGCAAAGTCATCAACTCCCCTCCAGTAGCAGTCGTAGGCAAAGGAGAAGCAGTTTCTGTTTGAATCACCGTGGTCATCCTGGGAGGAATATCTGTTTGGATAGCGACCACGGTTTTCTTAGTTACCAATGGGCATGAAGATTGCCTCATGAATTCTTCAAAACCAGAAGTGGAAGTATCAATTTCTGATAATTGGATACAAGTAGGAATATCCTCAGGGACTTCCAACACACTCTCTTGTTGAGGATTAGGAGATGGCTCATATGCTAAAATGGAAATAGTATTCTGAGGAGACTCATCCACAAGCAAATCAGGAGGAGAAAGAGGCGTCTCAATGGAAACTGGAGGAAAGATCTCATGAGGCGAGTCTGAAACTCGAGATTTGGGAGCATCATCAGATTGCTGCCCCTCTTTTGGATTATCCAGATCGATCACCTGGACATGGAATCGTGATTTTTCCTTCCCACGATCTGTCGTCTCCTCAAGAGGAAGCACTACTGCATGATTGACTCGCAACTTGATCCTTATGCCCGAAGATGATGCACCCTCCTTGTTGTCAACCTGAATCTCAGACTTACATCCAAGAGGCCCCATAGAATCATCTTCTTTACCAACCTTGATTTTTATAAGTCTAACAACATTACTTTTTAGCCATGCGTTGGTGTTGGCCAAGATAGGCTGAAATCTCTCAAGGATGGATATGCACTCTTTGTGTGACCATTGGATCAAAGGAAGTGGAGTTTCCTCAACCCTTCGTGAAATGTATTTAGGATCAAGTATGTGCTCACCTCAATCATCTCTTGTGGGATATCCACCAAGTTCAAATCAACAATTTGCTCAACAGTGAGCCTGCAGTAATCCATCTTCAAAACTTCGGCTTCTGTGCGGAGATCTACCCAGACATCCTCAATACGATGCACATGCACAAAATATTTCTTGATCTTCTCCTTCATACCCCTGTAATCAAAATCAGCTCTAGGTTTAAACCTTTTGAGCTTGATTTCTTGTAGTTCAGTCTCCATGGCCTTAGCTTTCACAGATGTGACAAGGGAGTACCAACCAATTTTCAGTGGATTTGTAGTAGAGATCCCCATTCCAACCTTGTGTCTAGCAGACTGAAAAGTGTGGACAACCATGATCTATCTTCTGAACTCCATAAGAATGATCTTATTAGTTGGGTATCTGGGAAGCATATATGGTTGACCACCATAGCATCCGGTCCTCATATAGGTGAAGGTGGGAAACTGCAAAAACAAACATCCATACTCGCACACCTTGTTGCATGCCTCATTTGATACTCTCTTGTTCCTAAGATTTCTATCAAACTGACACATGAAATACCCGAAGAATGCATCTTGGACTCTTTTGAAATGCAGTCTGCTAGGTCTCAACGGCAACTGGTCATAATACTCCCAAACTGGTATAAGTGAGCGATCACCCTTGGTAGAAATACCTAGAAAGTCTCCAAGGGATGCTACCAAATATACTAAATATGAATTCATGAAGGTCATGGTGGTAGGAACTGCTGCAAGTTGTTCACACAAGGCATCACTGATGACTTCTCCCCATGAAATGTGATGAGACTACCTTATGAACATGATGAACTGGTACATCCATGGCTCAAAGACATTGGAATGCTCAAGGCACATCATTCTGCTGAGAAGAGTTATGGTGTCTCCTATCTCCCATTTGAAATCATAGCGGTACAACTTTGCCCACCTTGAGAAAGAGGCTCGTGGCTCTTGGATCCACCTATTGATGTGCCGTTTGCAATCTTTTTCCCTCTTCACATAATACTATGTTGTACTTCCTTTGGAGATTTCCATATAAACAGGTGCAGGAGGTATTCTGAAGACCTTCTCGATCGTATCTGCATCAAGATGGATTATATCTTCACCATCATCACTTTTGATGACTCTTGACTCTTTTTCAAAATGATGGGCACCGGCAAGAACAAACTCAGGTTCTAGGGCAGCCACCGTGAAAGATGATGCATGGTGGATATGGCTGTCCAACAACCGCTGCAAGTTATTATCCTGTGGATCTTCTACCCTCTTGACATATTCTGACATATCAATGTGCCCTATTTCCTAGTCTCTGATGCGATCCAAAGGAGAAGAAACCTGCGACGGTGCTACCTCATTTTGATATTTGTCATATTTATATTTCATCTTCTTTGGAGCTGGGGATGCCGGCGAATCTGACATTGATTGTGAACCAGGAATACTGTGATGAAGACTTAAAAGAGTTAAGGCAACATCATAGTCAGCTGCAAATATCATTCTTCCTTCTTCAAATGGGAAAAACTTCAATTTTTGAACTTCACGATTTTGTGAGAGGAAGAGGGGAAATATATGAAAATGGGAAAATCTTGACTTTGACCAATTTCGGATCTTGGGGAAATTTTCGCAAGTATACAAGTTTGAGAGAACATACATGCAATCAGGGTTTTAAAACCCGAATGCAAGTACACTTGTAAAATTGCAAATGGAGAAATGGATGGAAAATGAGATTTTGACTTGCGGAAAATAATGGAAATGAAAAGTACGGATATGGGAAACATGAATGAATAGAAATGGGAAAATCTGGGAATTTCATTTTCATGAAAATGGGAAGAACTCTTCACCATGTAATCCGGTTTTTAAAACCCGAATTTGAAAGGGAGGGGTATTTCACACTTTTCAACTTGGAATTTTAACCAAAAATGGTTAAATTCCTTAACCGTAAGGGAAGAACAAGAATTTCCAGCGAACTTGTAATCGGGATTAAAAATCCTGAATACAAGTAAAGAGGGAAATATGGGAAGAACAATGCAATTCAAAAATTGCATACCAAGGGGAAGATTTCTCTCACAAAAACCGATTTTTGGGGGAAGAACAACACATTTCAAAAATGCAACTAAGAAAGAAAACTAAGAAAACAAGAAAATAATAAAATGAAGGAAAGAAAGGAAAGAGAACATACCTTTCTTCAAACTAAAAATGCTTTTCCAAAAATGGAACAATCTTTGGAATGGAGAAGACACACCAATAAATAGAGACAAACCGAGATGCCAAACCCTTGCCACGTTTTTAGAAAAAGCGTCTTATATGGAAAAACGTGGCAGCAAAAGCAAATAAAATGGCACAAATAAAACTCCAATCTCCACGCTTAGGTAGGAGAGTTCAAGTTGTTTTAGGAGAATGTAGTTTGATTAAGTTTTAATCCCCCAAAATGTGGCATTTTGGAAAAACGTGGTTGCTTATTTGAAGCAAAAAACCAGTAAATGCAACCTCCAAATGGCGTGACAAGTGGTTTCAAACGCACAAGAATAGGGTAGAAACCAAAACGCCTCTCCTTCCTAGAATTCCTCCCCAAAAATCGATTGAAATCTTCAACAATTTTGCTTCCAACAGAAAATCGGGTTTTTGGAGGAGAAGAACAAGTTCGAAATGCACAAATATGTGAAAATCGGGTTTTTTAGAACAAATAGCAAGTTCTAATTTCACTTTTTCCTCATATTTAGTGAAAATCAGGATTTTTTAGACAAATAGCAAGTTTTATTTTTCACTTTTGCACTAACAAAGCAAATTCGGGTTTTTTGGAACAAACTGCAAGTTTAAAATAGTCAAAAATGCACTTTATTGGCAAAATCGGGTTTTTTGGAGAGAAACACAATTTTTATTTACTTGTAAAAGGGAAATAAAATCCCTACAACAAGCTATACTTGCTTGCACATATGTAATGGGGATTTAAAATCCCTATTACATGTAAAAACCATTAAAGTAGGGGTTTTTGGAGAGAACTACAAGTTTACTTGTAATCTAGCCAAAAAATCACTATTTTAACTAAACAAGACCAAAAACAATAAAAATGAAAAAAAACAACAAAGGAGAAATTTAAAACAAATTACAAGTAACATCTTTTAAATAAAAGTGCACATGTAATAAGCCAAAAATTCCCCTATAAAGACCAAAACAATGAATATCATTAAAACTTGCACTTTGAAAAAAATTCTCCACCTGCAGTCGGGATTTTAAAACCCGAAATTGAAGGAAAGACATAGCAAACGAACCCAGAATTTGATGAAATTTGAAACGTAGTTAGAGGATGGACCAAGGATTAAGCCAGTCCAAGGATTAGTCAAAATTCTACCTCGGGAAGTGTGCCACAGAGTAAAATTTGTCATTTTTTTAACAAAAAATTCATGTATTGGTCCTTCACTTTTGGAAACAAAAATGAGGACAACATTGTGGTAATGTGGACAAATTCAATTTGATGTTGTTTCCCTCTTTGAAAGTTGAATGTTGTTCTCTTGGATGAGTGCTATTGTTGAATGGTTCAATTTACATTTGATTGCTAAAGGTTATTTTCTCTCTTAGGAGAATTTATGTCAATTGTATTGATTTCCTCAATTGATTTATAAGTCCCCTTCGATTCTTGGAATGAATTCTCCTTTATACTTTATAGGTGGAAGGGTCACCACTTTTCATAAGAATTGAGTCACCACTTTTCATTGTTGTGCTTGAGAATAATATATTATTCCTTAAATTGATCTCCCTCTTTTTACATCCTCCTCAAATGAAAAATTCTCCCCTTTATATCCTCCAATGTGAGGGAGAGTCTCACCTCTTCATAATGGTCACAACCTTTCATAATTACCACCCTTCGAAAGGGTCACAACCCTTCATCATTGTTGCCCCTTTAAAAGAGTCACTTCCTTATCTTATTCCCATTAATGCTTCCTTAATTCCTTTGCTCCCTTCTTTCTTCCTTTCTCCCTTTTCTCCCCAAATCAAGTTCTTTTCTCTCCCTTTTATATATCATGTTCGAGGGAGTTACAACTTTTCATTTCATGCCTTTTGGCCATTCATTAGACTTAAGTAAATTTTAATTATATTAAATTTTATTTTGTTCTTTTATATTTTAATTTATTATTATTATTTATTAATAAATCCTATTTCAACAAGGGGACATTACACAAGCTCACTCACCTCAATCCAAATTTCTATTAACCAAATCCAAATAAAAAACTCTCATCCAACCTAAATCATTTTTTTTAAACCAAGACTTTAATCATATCCAACTATCATCCCTACTTAAAAAATTACCTATCTTAAGTAGCAAATCAACTAAACTATGTTAATAATCCAAAATTAACCCATCTCATCCTACCTCAATCAAGCTTACTTAAGAGCTTGCTATCTTAAGTTTGGCTAATCAAGGATCCAAACCAAGTCAATCTCGCTTGAGAAATTGCCTATCTTAGTTAGGAAAATCAAACACACATATCAAACCAATTAAATCTAAATTCTTTGCTCTCATTTTTTTTTGAGTCACATCCATCCAACCTTTAATCTAAATAAACCAAATCAACCGACTTCATAACTCAAAATCAACCTTAGAAAAAATAGAGGTTATTCAAAGTCTCACATTCCTATTTGAAACCAAACTTCCCATTAGACATTATATCCTTAATAATTATATCTCAAGCAAGGAAAAATATAAAGGAATGCACTAAGAATCCCCTTGGATATAGATATACATAAGACACATAAGTTGAAATATCATCCTAATATATACATCATAACAACATAAACAAGCTATGAACTCTTTTTATTTAGCCTAAGTATGTCCCTTGGTTTCAAGAGTTACTTCATAATGAAAACACCCAAATATTGGTGGATTTCCTTATCAATAGTAGAGAAAGTCATTTCCTAGGGCTATCAATCAATACATGAGCCAAAATATCCCCTTATTATGACATGACAAAACTTAGTAACATCTTCTATCAGGAAACCACCATATCATCCATCTTCAAAAATTCATGGGGCCATCTTCTCCTTTGACCATATTATAGACACTCAAACCTCACTAACACTCATTTCCTACCATCACTCTGTCTTAACGCCTAATAAACATTAGTTCATTAAAATAATTTATTCATTATTTAATCTACTAATTCGATATTAATTTAATTAAATATATTTATGAATTAAATAATTTAAATAATCATTTTATCCTTAAAATATCCAAAATAAATAATAATATAAAATAATCTATTATTTATAATTAATTTAATAAAATCATGATAAATCAAGCAACTAATTGATTGAATTGGTTATCAAATCATTGAAAATAAAAAATAAATCAATTAACTATTTGAGAAAATAAATAAATAAACCTACTAAATCATTAAAATAAGGTAAATAACTAATAATAGCTACCTTATTACTATTCATTTCACCACTCCTTGTCCACATCCTCAAAATCCTATAAATTGAAATCAATTTTTATTTTTAACAATTTATAATTTTGATTTGAGTAGATAGATTGAAAGGAACCGAACACCAATATTTTGAAGATAGTGTTGTACAAATTCTAGTATTTTAATAATTATAGAAAGAAAAAAAAAATAGTTTAAACATATGCCATAACATAGGTGTATGTGGAAAAGTCCTTTCAAGAGAAAACCCCTCCAAAGAAACTCAATGTACTATTTAGTAAATTATATTTACAATACACTTGCAAAACAAACCTTCACATAAGTATCACCAACTAGAGATCTAGAGAAATTTATGTAGCTTAATAGTAGCTACAAAACTCTACACTCAACCTCCATCTCAAGATCCTAAAATATAGGAAATACAGTGAATGAAATTATCCAATGATAATTGGAATGTCGTGACGTAAAACCAACTAGAAAGTGGCACCCAAAATTATCCCCAATCATAGATGCCTTATGATATGTTGTAACAAACATAATTGGTTGGTCAACAAATGCAACTCCCTTTTGCAACTATTTTATATATTAAAAAAAAAATTAGGTTTCCTATGCGAACTTTTATAGGTCATAACTTTTGATTCAATGGGTTGATCTATTCAATAGGCACCATTATAGGTGGTGTTGAAAAAACTAAGAATATTTATTTTGACAAAAGACCAAATTTATAGCCCAATAATAAGTTTTTCTATTTTATATATGAAAACCATTTTTTTTGTAATCTTAAAATTAGTAGCAAGTTTGAGAAACATTCCACAATATTCTCCCACTTATCAAACACCTTTTAAGAGAAAAGGGAGAATCGACATTGTATTCTAATTGCTAGGGGCTGAGGTGACCATATAATCGTAGTACCACCTAAAATTTTTCATGATCATCATCTTTGTTAGTGCATCAACAATATTTTTCGAAGTGTCAACTTTTTTCAACTTCACCTTCCAATTCTATACCATATCTAAAGAAAATGGTACTAGACATCAATATTTTTTTCCCTTGCATGGAAATTTGGGTTATTTGCCATACATATAGCACTCTAACTCTCACATTAAGCTTCAATGGATCTTGCCTCTAGTAAAAATCTAAACATAATATCTTAATCTAGTTGGATTCCTTACAAGCATGAATTGTTGTCATTTCCTATGCTTTTGTTGTGGACAAATCATCCATAGCTTTTTGCTTACTCATATAACTAATCACACCACCAAAAATAGTGAAAACATATTATAGGTGGGTCTTATGTTGTTTATATCTGCAGCCCAATGTGAATCAAAAAAATCTATGAATACAAACTAAATATTTGTCCCTGGTAGGCTAACCATGATAGCATAAGGAATAATTAAACATAACCCAAAAATTTGTTGAGATCCTCTTCATTGCATCCCAATGTAATCATTTACGACTAGCAATAAATTGGCTAAGGAATCCCATTTCTTAGAAAATGTCTAGTCTTCTATAGTTCATATCATACATCAAAATCCTAATTAGACTAGCATAAAGTACTTTAGTTGTATCCTCCATTTTACTATTAGAACTTCAACACTACTTTAAAAAATAAATTTATCCCTATTGCAATGTGAACACATAATGGCCTACAGTTTATCATGTTAAACCTCTCCAACACTAAGTCCACTTACATACTCTAGCCCAATCAAACCCTTATATTCACTCTATATCTTATGATGTCCATCCCAAGATGTGCATAACTATGCCAAAGTCCTTAATCTCAAACTATGCTAAAACCTAAGAGCTCAAGTCACAAATAAAATATTTTCCATAAAAAAATATATCATCAACATATAATATAATTATGAGCATATAACACCATTTTCCATCTTATAGTAGATAGAATGATCCAATTTAGATCTTAGAAATCCCAAACTTAACACAAAAGAATCAAAATTTTAGTACCACATGATAGGGTATTTCTTAAGACCATACAAATATTTATTCAACTTATAAACCAAATATTCTTTAGCTTTCTCAATGTAGTGCTCTTTTTGTGTCATATAAGTCTCTTCATCCAAATCAACATGAAGGAATGTTGTCTTCACATCCTTTTTCTCAACCTCAAGATCATATGCTATAGCAATAGATAATATAAATTGAATGGATGTCAACATTATTATTGGGGAGAAAATCTCACTATAATTTATTTATTCAACATGTGAATAATCCTTCATGACCAATCTCACCTTGTACTTCTTGGCATTGCCATCAAACCCTAACTTTTTTGAATTCCCATGTGCATCTAACATGATTTTTTTCATTTTGTAAAGGTACTAGGTCTCATGTGTTATTTTCCTCAAACAAATAGGTACCATGTGTTATTTTCTTCAAATCAACCATCTCTTCATCTAAACACCTTTCAAGGCTCTACATAATTAATAGTCATAGCCTTCTTTATAGTCCTAGGCTCATTAGTGTTAGTAATCAAAGCAAACATACATCTCTAATTAGAGGGAGTATACCTTGTTTTGTTGGTGTCTTTTTTGAGTGGACCTCTTCAATAAATAAGGTGGAGGTTCTATCTGATTTTCATAACTTCGAACTATCTAGGATCTATTTCTCTTCAATTCCTTAATGGGCTTCTATTTCAAACATTCTCAATATTTGGGTTTAGTTAAACCACATATTTCTTTCCATCCTTCTTTGGCTATAATATTTTGGAAGAAGACTAACTTCTCTAAATATAACACCTTTTCTATACAAAACTCTTCTTAGCCATCGGGTCTTAAATCTTGTATATATTCAAATTAACACTATATCTAATGAAGATACATTTTACAACCTTTTTCTCCAAATTAGATTACTTCTCCTTAGGCACATGTTGTATATGCATCACAACCAAAGACTCACAAATTTCTTAAAGAGGGATTTTTTCTTAACCACATCTCCATAGGTATCTTATAAGCAAGAATTGATAAGAGACATGTTAACTAGGTGACAAGATGTGGAAATTACTTTGCACAAATTTTTTTCGATACTATCCCCACTAAGTATACTCCTAGCCCTCTCCATCAACATCATGTTCATTCTTTCTACAAATTCATTTTTTTTTAGGGGTGTATGGAGTTATCTTATCTCTTTATATCCCATTATCCTTACAAAATGTATTAAAATATGTTGAGAAAAACTTACTTCTATTATTATTCCTTAAAATCTCAATCTTCTTACCAATATGATTCTCTACAAGAACCTTAAACTATTTAAAATAACTAAAGATTTCAGATTTATTTCTAAGAAAATACCCATATCCTTTTTATTATAATCATCAATAAAAGAAATTTAACATAAATTTTTAGAAATTGAATAAACATCAATAGACCAAATACATCAAAATAGATTAAAACCAATACTCTAGAAGTAAATGAGAACTAAAAAATAAGTAAATGTAATATTTTGTTTTTATATAAGAAATGTTCACATAAATCAAATTTAAGATCACAATAATTTAACCACTCAAAAAAAAATATATGTTCTTGAGCCCTTCTCACTATGTGACCCATCCTTTGGTTTCATGTCATTTTTTATCTTTTAGTAATTTAGTATCCAAGGTATGAGCACCTCTAGGTATCCAAAAGACATGAGCATCCCTAGCTATCCAAAAGACATCAACACCCTCAAGGACCCAAAAATGCACGACCATTAGAAATAGACACAATACACCTCTTTGTTGTTGGTTCCAATGGTGAAGGTGAAGATTCTATAAATCTCTTCACTATACAAGAATTGCACCATTTTTACATTGAACTATAAATTTATTTAGCTAAAAGAGTGCCAACTTGAACACTCTTAGAATTAACCATAACTCCTTTAACCATCTTGTACCCTCCACTCATGAAAATAACCTCACACCTACCAATTCAATTTAATTGTATAATTTGGTTCCTTACTAAAGCAAAGATATACAATACACCATTAGTCCCAATTAATCATCCACTAGGGAATTGAATCAAGACTTTAACATGAACAACAATCTTTAGATGAGAATAATCTCCTAGGTACACCTTCCCACCATCATATTATTTTAATTTTGCAAGGATATCTTGATGTGAGGTAATGTAGAAGGAGGCACCAAATTTTAACAATCATGTACCTTCAAATGCATGAGTATCCAAGGTAGTGGAAAAATCATCACCTTCATCTTGGGAAGATCTCTTAGAATCATCACTAAAATACACCTTTTTCTTCTTCAACATCTCCTCCTTACACTCTTTTCTTATGTGTCCATCTTTGTTTTAATTCCAAGATTTTGCCCCAAACTTAATAGAATAGTTTGATCTAGACTTATCTTGCTTATTTTCCTTTTTTCCTTTTAATTTGGATCTTCCATACACCACTAGGGACTCCTTTGCTGAATTATAACTCTTTTCTTTTATTTCTTAAAAAAAATATGCAGCCATTTCATCCATCTTGAACTCAGTGGTAGTTCTCCTAATGACCATTGTCATGCTCTGTGAAGTGTACATGTACCTGCAAACACAATGCACTCAATAAATCATTACAACCAATGGTTAGTGAATTAAATCAAAGAAAGACAAAACCATAGCTAAGCGATCTATCGCCTCCTAGTAAATGTGAGTATGAATTTTGCTCTCAGATCTTGGTACGCAAACTCCAGTGACTTGACTTTACTTAAATGGAGGATTTAAATGATGAAGATGCATGATCTAGCAAGCATAGCATGATTAAGCTACATTATTTCATGATTATTGTAGAAAATAAGCTAGAATGAAGATGTAATTGAGCTAAAATTGAACATGATAACATTGCTAAAATGATAAGCTATAAGCTAGATGCCTATAGTAACAATACATAAGATGAGATGAAATTGGGACCCTTTGTGCTCCAAAATGAGGTCTATTTATAAGATTTCCCAAGGCTAGGGGTGAGGTGGCAAGAATCAAAGGTCAAGATTGATCTGAAGATATCAATGGTTAAATTGGAGGAGGTTGGCAAAGGGGTTGGACTAAAGGGAACATCTGTCATCTCTATGGTGACAAGTGTCAAGAGGCTTCTAGAAGAGGTAGGATGAAAGGGAACACTTAGTGACAAGTGTCACAAAGCTTCTAGAAGAGGTTGGATGAAAGGGGACATGTGGGTAGGTAGAATGGGTTAGGTTTAGGAGTGGTTAGGTTTAGGAGTGGTAGAAGTTAGGAGAATTTGAATTTAAAAATTCAAATAATAGGAAAAGGATAATTAATTTCAACGACTCATGAATTTGATTTGTTTTAATTAATTAGGGGATCTAGAAGAAATGATTTTGATGGAGGGAATTAATTAATTTGAATTAATTAATCAAAGGGGATTGTTGAGATGAACCTATTAAGTAAATCCTTAGATTTATTAATAAGTAGATGAAAGGGGAAATTTAATCAAATTGTTGATGAATTCAATTAAATTAGGGAGGAGGATTAATTAAATAATTGCTTATTTAATTAATTATCTTCATACCATTTTTAGGTGTATACATTTTTCCCCTCTTTAAAGCGAGGTGTGATGACGCGTTGATTAAAAGAATAATTTCCTATTGATGATGATATTGGTTTGATAGGATACCCTAGCTCTTGATTGCTAAATCCCGGTACGATGATGCCCCCTCGGGAGATCAATTGAGATAATTGGTCTTTGGAGTTTTTGTGAAATTGATATCCCGATAGATTGATTTGATCTCTACAATTGTGGTTTGATGAAAATGTGAGTTCTTTGATTAGCTTGATTTCTTAGATTGGTAAGATTGATAAATATTGATCGATTAGATTGATAAGATCGAGATTCTGTCTGGTTTCAGTAAGGATACATCCTGTATAAGACAAAGATGATCAAAGCGTCTCGTTTCAGGAAGGATTCATCCTGTATAAGACATGATCATAACGTTTGGTTTTGGGAAGGATACATCCTGTATAAGACATCAATCAGAATTAGATTGTCTGGTTTCAGGAAGGATTCATCCTGTATAAGACATGATAGAGAGATTAGGTTTAAATGATTGATTTGATTTGATAAGGTTGATTAGATAAAGAACTGACAATTTGTTTATATCAAGCTGCAGAAATGTTTGGATATGCTGATTGTTGATTTTGTTGAGAGAGATAGCATAAGATTTTTGTTGGGTCGACAATATCTGAAGAGATATGAGTCATCATTCTGATTGTGTATACACTTGTGATGATACTTTGATGATTCCTATGATAGATTTAACCTTGGATAAAAGGAGCCTGTGGGATCCCATGCAAAAATGAAATGCAAGCTAAAATGCAATGAAATGCAAAGCTACAACCGGACCAGTCACTGGATTATTTTGCGTTTTGTCATCATTGAGCTTTTGAAATATAGGAAGTGAGTGTAAACATTGATAGTATAATTAAACCATGATGACCTGAGCGCTATTTTCCTGGATTTTGATATTGCAAGTTAACACAAGCATCGAGGTTTAATTGAACCGAGATGACCTAAGTGTTGCTTGCATAAAACAGGCAGTATTAACCGTTGGTATATGCAAATCGGAAATGTCTTCAATGATGCTCCGTTGATCATGTCTCGAGACAAATTTGCACATGTTAATGATTAATTTTCAGACAACAGACAAGAAAAATATCATGTTTCTTCCTTGTTCCTCTAGTCAATGACATCCTAGAGTCACTCAGAAATCATGATAGCGAAAAGCTATATAGAAAAGTTGAACAATCATGTTAAAATCATTATCCAAAAAGTTATTATCCACTGAAAAGTGTGTGATGTGCTTAGATTGACTTCGTGATAGCTTGATAGTTGATAGTTTGATCTCATGTTCAATGTTGGATGTGTCTCAGTTTTCGCTTGATAAGAGTTGTTTGATTGTTGTTCTACTTGTTTGGTTAAGCTCAAAATGATCAAGAGTTTTGCCCCCAGCTAGGTGTAGGATTTTGCCCCATGCCTAGAAACAAAGTTGTTATGATATATCCGATGATCCAAACCATGGTGAGAAAGCAGCTGCAATGCCTATGTATGTACAAATGCTTATGATGGATATGGATAGTGTTGATGGAAAATGAATGCAAGCGAAAAAATGCATGAACTAATAGATGGAAGAGCTAGCAGACAGATAGCCCCTGTTTGCCAGGTTTTCACCATCTGTTTTTATTGCACTTTTTTTGATATTTGATTTTTTTGGATTTTCTGTTTTTTCACTATTTTTTATTTTTCTGCTTTTTTCACTGTTTGTGATTTTTCTGATTTTTCAATGTTTTTGATTTTTCTGATTTTTCACTGTTTTTTATTTTTCTGATTTTTCACTTTTTTTTTTTATTTTTCTGATTTTTTTCAGACATAGAATTTCTTCAGATGCATGCTATTGATAGGTTCCTCAAGCTGATCCTCGTTCTATGTTGATAGTTGATATGCCCTTGATCCAAATATTGTTGTTACGACAAATGGACCTAACCAGTTTGGTTCAAACTTTCCTTTCTTTTCTCGATCTGCCTGGTTGCGTGGATTTTCCTTTAGCACTAGTTCTCCAACTTGAAAGACTCATGGTTTAACCTTATGATTATAGCTCCGACACATTCTTTGCTGATATACCTTTAGATGATCAAAGGCATTTTGTCTTCGTTCATGGATCAATTCTAACTCTTGTAGTCTAGATACTTGTTGTTCTTCATCTGGGATAAGACCTTTTAGTGATACACGTAGAGAGGGTATCTCTACTTCGATTAGCAATAGGGATTCTGATCCATATACAAGAGAGAAAGGTGTGGCACCTGTCAGTGTGCGGATACTGGTACGGTAGGCCTAGAGAGCAGGGTTTAATTGAATATGCCAATCAGAATAGTTTTGTCAGATGCTTTTGCTTGCCCATTTCCCTGTGGATAATATGGTGTGGAGAATCTGTGCTGGATTTTGAACTTCTCACATAGCTCTTGTACATCTTGGTTCTTGAATGGTCACCCATTATCCATGATAATGGTCATTGGTATTCTATAGCGACAGATGATGTAATTCAAGATAAATGCAACAATTTGTTTTCCTGTGATATTGATGAGAGGTACTGCTTCAATCCATTTCGTAAAATATTTTGTAGCTATCGGGATGAATTTGTGACCATTAGATGAAGAAGGATTTATCTTTCCTACCAAATTAAGACCCCATTGACAAAAAGGCCAAGATGTTGCTAAAGCATGAAGTTCTTGTGTTGGTGCATGAATCAAATTCCCATGGATCTGACAATGTTTGCATGTTCTAGCTATCTGAAAAGAATCTTGTTCAATGGTTGGCCAATAATAGCCCAAGCGTATGAGTTTTTTTCGAAAGGGTAAGACCACTTGAATGAGTGCCACAAATTCCGTTATGGACTTCATGTAAGGCCTTCTCAAATTCTTCTTGTTCGAGACATCTTAAAAGAGTACCATCTAGACCTCGTTTAAAAATGGTATTTGCGATGAGATTAAAATGGGAAGATTGGCGAATAAAGTTTCTCTTTTAATTCTTTGATAAGTCAGGAGGTAAGGTATTGTCTTTCAGGTATGTGTAGGTTTGGCCATAGCGAGAGGAATCATGTCCAATAAGTTGATAGATGGTTTGGGAATTAGGAGAATTATAGGCAGGATGAAACAACTCTTCTACCAAGAATTCATAACGTTGTTGATTTTCTTGTGTCTGCAATAGAGAAGCAAGTGTAGCCATGGCGTTTGCTGCTTTGTTGTCATTTCTTGGAATCTGTTCAAAAGTTATTTCTACAAAGTACTTCTTGAAATCATCCACTATCTTTTTGTAAGGCATGAGTTTGTCATCTTTTGTTTGATAGTCATCATTGATTTGATTAATGATGAGCTGAGAGTCTTTGAAGACCTGAAGTTGTTTAATGTTCCATTCTATAGCCATTTTGATACCTGTTACCAATGCTTCATACTCTGCTATATTGTTTGTGCACGGAAAGATTAATTTGTATGCTTTCAGGATGGTATGACCTTGTGGTGTGATGAATAGAATTCTTGCTCCTGATCCATGTTGTGTTCCTTTATTGATGTTTGCTCCCGAACTGATATTCTGGTGATGTATTGTAAGATATGGATCGAACCCTGGAATGTCTGTATATGAACAGGTAAAATTAACTTGCCATTTTTTGGAGGATTCAAAATATTTCTGCCTTGCTAGTTTTGATAGAGAAGCTGCTGGATGTAGATCAATTGTGCCAATGATAACCGTCTCTGCTGGTTCTATTAGGATAGATAAATTTTCTTGATAAATTTTAGGTAAAGTGTCAAATCTCCCATCTTTTAGTGCCTCAAGGAGGTTTTCACCGTTAGATGCGTCCTTTGTTTTTACTTTTTTCTGATCTAATGTTGCCAATAAATGGTTTTCAGCATTAGACCTAGTATTGTTTTCTTTATTTTCAATTTTGCAACTAGGAGATTTGGCACCCACTTGACTCAAAGATACGTTAATGAAATCCGTGGTGAAATTTGTTGCGGGTTTGATTTCATCAAGATATAAGGATATGGCATGGTCATTAAGTAAGGTATCAATGTCAGTATGTTCTTCATTTTCCCAGTCCATAGGTTCAGGATAGCTTAAGGATAAAGGATATTCAGGTTGAATAGTTTCAAAGATATTAGGCATCATGATAGAGATGTCAGAGCTTTCAGTATGTATTTCCATGTCTAGAATGATACTCTCATTAGAATGACCTCGTATAAGAAAATCCTGATCGTCCTTGATTAAGTCCATGTCAGTCGAATGTGATTCTGATTGAAGTGAACTAGTTCTTAACATTTGTCCTGCATACGTGTGAACTACATCGACTACTATATCTTCTTCTTCATCCCTCTCAATTTGAAGTTGCTCTTGTTTGTTTTTCCCTGATAGCAAATGTTCTTCATTCTCTTGATCTCTTTGCTGCTTTTGTTTTTCCATGTTTGACATGATTGATTCAAATGATTGTTCCTTGGATTCTGTGCTTGAAGGTGTCGCCTCTCTATTATGTGAAACAATGACCTCTTGAGTTGATTTCAGATTACTTCAACACTGCAATGGATTTGAGTCTGTTGATATTGTGATTTCCTGCCCATTGTATGGAAATTTCAGGCACTGATGACATTTTGATGTAATAGATTGTATGTCCTGTATCCATGGTCTCCCCAAGAGTATATTATATGTTAGGTCCAAGTCTAAAACTTGGCATGTTGTATCCTTTTGCAAAGGTCCCACTTTGAGGGGTAATGTCAAAATTCCTTTGGAGTAATGTTCTTCTTCACCAAATGCTTTGGTTTTTATCCTTTTCTGGGGATCAGCTGCATCTTCTAAATATCCTAGAGCACGAACAAGACTCAAAGAGAAAATGTTTAGGCTAGCTCCCCCATCTATTAGGACACATTTAACAAGCGTTCTATGAATGAGAACTTCAATTTTCAAGGAAGTGTTATGAGGATTTTGCAATGAATTAATGCTTGGATATGAAGGAGATGAGCTTTGAATAGGATCCTCTGAAATAGGTTTGATGGCAATCCTAGATATCGCTTGGGGAACTTCAGCTTTGGATGCATTATTTGGCAAGGATGCTATGGAAGGTTCTTGCAAGCTTCCAGGAGGTGTAGGAATAGATGCCTTTGGAGAGTCAATTTTCTTATGGATGGATGGATCATTATTAGACATGGGTGTACAATTTTGATCTTCTCTAGCCAAATCCTTTAGGGATCTCTTTAAGAGGTGCATAAAAGAGCCACCTTTCTTTGGAGATGTGTTTGAATCCTTGTGAAGTTTTAACATAGTTGGATTTTGATTTTGAACTTGTTTGATTGCTCTGATATGTTGGCTTGTTACTTGTATTTTTCTTTGGTATGTCATGTTGATATGATTTTCAGCTATTTCAAATATTCCTATTTCCATTTCAGGGGTTTGATTGTCTAAAAGTTGTTTTGATAAGTGATCAATGGTCAATGTCAAGGTAATAGAGTGATATGACACTAAAAGAGGATTCAAGTGTTTAAAAGTTTGCAAGTTTTTCGATCTTTGGTTTAGGAGTGCAATGATGATGATTTGATAAGAACCAAGTCCAGTAAGAACGATATATCCTACGATGTGGGACAAGATTTTCCTGACCAAACATTTCAGTTTCGTGATAAAGGATGATTGATCCTGATGAGAAACTATGTTTGAGTGATCAGTTTATCAAATAGGGTGATAATGCACTTTAAGATGTTTTAGATTTTGAACTTGTTGAGGGTGAGCACTTGAAAATCTTAAGGTGTATATATTCTAAAGTCTGATTTTGACGGATGATAACTTGACCAAGCAAACCAAGTAGACAATTTAAGCACATAATAACAGATAACAGGTGTTTATGTTTATTGCAAATCGGTCAGGCAGAAATGACAAATCTGAAACATGCATGCTAGACACAGCTCTGGACTGACAAATGTAGAGTTTCGTATGACAGGATAAGCAGTTTAGAATGACAAAACTCACAAGACCATAAGACAAATAATAAATTTCATGCAAAAGCAGTATTTCGTATGACACAGAATGTTGTGTAGTAAGACAAAAGATTCTATGTAGTACTACACAAGATGCTATGTAGTATGACAAAAGATTACGTGTAGTACTACACAAGATACTATGTAGTACGACAAATGATTCTGTGTAGAATTACACAAGATGCTGTGTAGTATGACAACAGATTTTGTATAGTACGACAAAAGATTCTGTGTCGTACGACACAAGATGTTGTGTCATACAACACGAGATGCTATGTAGTATGGAAAAATATTTTATGTAAATAGGTTCGTATGACAGAGAACCTAACTTGTACAACAGATAACCAGATAGAGATAAAAAAAAGTTTGTTTGGTTGAATTTTTTATAACTGAAGTTTAATGTTTTGCTTATGTCTTCCAGTTTTTGGATGTCTGATTTGTCGATTTAGGGATGAATACACAACAAACACATGAATGATAAGTGACTCCAAGCATGCTAAACCCTAAGGAAGCTAGCTGAGAATGAAAACCTTTGCTTGCTGACTTAGGTACACACCCAATAGCTAATCAGAATACGACCACTGAGTCTCACGCAATGGATTCTCAATGCCGTATTATCCAACTCCAAACGCTAATGGGGGCATGATATGGCAAGTGTCTTGGGAGATTTACTATCTCTCTTGCAAAAAGATTATCGCCCTTTCGGAGGTGAATCGGGTAGCTTCTATTTTAATCAGCACTAGTAAGGGATCCGTTTGGTGCATCGAGGTATAAACTCAATTAAGAGGTCTCCCAGCCTTGAAAACCAAGGTTTGATATACCCGAAGGTACAGAGGAGAGCTATTCCCAAGCATTGTCATTGCTTTGATTTTCATCAAAAACACATTTATTTTATAGTGGGTTGGATTACTTGGCATTAGTCATTCCCACTTAGGTCATTCCCCTCACACCAGCCGTAATGGCTTTAAGAGTTTTTAAGCTCCTTGGGAGGGCAGGCCTGCTAAAGAAATGCACTAATGAAAGCAAAAGATGAGTCTAGCTTTCTAATCACCTAAGAAAGGTGAGAGCATACTCGCCTATCATCAAAGACATGAAATACATGATTGTTCATTTCCTTTAGCAAAATTGAAGTGTGCCTAGAAAAATTTAATGAATACACAAAGTTTAGTCGGATTCATAGGCAACCTGCAAAATAGATCCATTAGTAGTCATTGATTGGTTTTTGAATTATGTCTTTGACAAGCGTATCTTCCTCAATCGTCCTGCAGGAAAGAGTTAGGCTGCCAAAAATCTCACAAACCAGTCAGGGTTAGTGTTAGAAAATTTCATATTAGAATCAGAAAATCCTAACATGCAGTTTGTTAAAAATCAAAGAGATAGAGACTCGTACGACATGATTTATCAGATAAAATAACACAAGCCAAAACCAGCTCGTACGACACAGGATTATGCTAGACGAATAAAGAATTTGCAACATAGAAATTCGTACAACATGCATTTAGCTCTAGTACGACAAGGAAAAGGAGCTTGTATGAGTCAGGATGAAGTTTCGTACCAGACTAAAAGGTAGTTCGTAAGAGTTGGAAAATCAACTCGTATGACATTCTGATTCAGAGCTGAACAAAGATGAAGTTTGTTGAAGATTAAGAGGCCAAAAGTGATGATTTCGGCCCCATGGTGGGCACCAAAATGTCATGCTCTATGAAGTGTACCTTTACCTGCAAACACAATGCACTTAATAAATCATTACAAGCAATGGTTAGTGAATTAAATCAAAGAAAGACAAAACCATAGCTAAGCAATCTATCGCCTCCTAGTAAATGCGAGTATGAATTTTGCTCTCAGATCTTGGTATGCAAACTCCAGTGACTTGACTACACTTAAATGGAGAATTTAAATGATGAAGATGCATGATCTAGCAAGCATAGCATGATTAAGCTACATGATTTCATGATTATTCTAGAAAATAAGCTAGAATGAAGATGTAATTAAGCTAAAATTGAACATGATAACATTGCTAAAATGATAAGCTATAAGCTAGATGCCTATAGTAACAATGCATAAGATGAGATTAAATTGGGACCCTTTGTGCTCCAGAATGGGTTCTATTTATAGGGTTTCCCAAGGCTAGGGGTGAGGTGGCAAGAATCAACGGTCAGGATTGATCTTAAGATATCAATGGTTAAATTGGAGGAGGTTGGCAAAGGGGTTGGATTAAAGGAAACATATGTCATCTCTATGGTGACAAGTGTCAAGAGGCTTCTAGAAGAGGTTAGATGAAAGGGAACACTTAGTGACAAGTGTCACAAAGCTTCTAGAAGAGGTTGGATGAAAGGGGACATGTGGGTAGGTAGAATGGGTTAGGTTTAGTAGTGGTAGAAGTTAGGAGAATTTGAATTTAAAAATTCAAATAATAGGAAAAGGATAATTAATTTCAACGACTCGTGAATTTGATTTGTTTTAATTAATTAGGGGATCTAGAAGAAATGATTTTGATGGAGGGAATTAATTAATTTGAATTAATTAATCAAAGGGGATTGTTGAGATGAACCTATTAAGTAAATCCTTAGATTTATTAATAAGTAGATGAAAGGGGAAATTTAATCAAATTGTTGATGAATTTAATTAAATTAGGGAGGAGGATTAATTAAATAATTGCTTATTTAATTAATTATCTTCAGACCATTTTTAGGTTTATACAACCATAACAAGGTGGACCCATTAGTCTAGCAAAGAACATAACAAAGTATTCTACTAATCCTAATCCCCTCCTTGCACTCCTACATAGTGAAACTATGTAACTACCATATTAAAGGAATTTAGATGTTTGACCAGATAAATTTGTTGTGGTAAATTTGTTGTGGTAGTCTTCTTATACACATTCAATAATACTAAATTGGCTAAATGAGTCTAATAAGACCCTTTGATTTTCTATCGATCTTGTTTGAATGTACTTGTGATGTGGTTGTAGGTTTATATACAAATTCTAAAATCCATAGATCTTGGTATAGGAGTACATCCTCCATCTTGAGTTTCCATAATTCAAAGTTTGTGCCTAAGAACTTCTACATCTCTATCCTTCATTTTCTTCCCATCTCTTTCTATAACAAGAACAAAACCATTTATACACAAGTTCCCACTCAAATGAATATTTGTATAAAAAACCCTCTATCCAATGCCTAGAAACTAAAGTGATCAAGCTCTTGTTCCAAATGAATGGAAGACATTTATGTAAAATAATTCTTATGCTAATATCCCAAGTACAATTTTGTGCTAATTTCATTCTTTTAACTATTAGAGATAGCATAAACACATTTAAATATTGCTAGGATTAATGTGTCATCTACCTTGTAAATCCTATAACATGGTTCCAACATCCTTGGAAAGTGTCCTAAGGCACTTAGGATGTATTGGAAAAATAATTTGTAATATTTAATTTTCATCATTATTTGTAATACATTCATAAGGGGTGTTGGGTTCCACTAGCAGTGATAAAAGTGGGTTGTGAACACAATTATTTAATTTTACTTTCTTCACTTATAGACATCTAGAATAAGACATTTAATGAGTTAAGGAAGTTAAAAAAGAGTGACCTATGGGCTTCTCCAAGTGGAAGCATGGAAGAGGCAACAAATTTCTTTTGGTATTTGGTCATTTATTATACTAGTGTAATATTTATCTTGCAAGTATGGACAACTAAGTTGGAGGGAAAGTATTGGAAGCTAAATCGATATCTTTTCAAGTTTCGTGGAGGCACTTCAAGGGTTTTGGCTGTGAGGAATGAATAAGATTATTTGGAACCTTGATTGGTGGTTTTGGAGCTCTTACCATTCTATAAACTCGGCCTTTGGGTGTAGATTTTATATGTAACAATTGAACGTAGATTTATTTGCAGGAACAAAGGACGAATGAGAGGCATAAGGAGGTAGTTCATATGTACATATGTGTTGCTATGGTGGAGGCAAAGAGGAGAATGGAAGTGATTCTATTGCAAAAACTTTCATTGTTGATAATGAATGCTTGTCCTCTCTTCTTGGTAAAAAATTTCCAACAAGGTTTTCTCCACGTAAATCTTGTGCTATGTGTAGATGTTATGTTGCTGATTTATTCCTTATTGCTGCTATCTTATGTTAATGTCAATTATTATTTATTGTTGTTATAAGTTCACATAAGATAGGTTGATTAAGAAAGATAAACAAATTATTTATGACATCATTAAGAAGAAGGATCTAATCTTGGTTTTCCAAAATTAAGGCACCTTAATTTTCTGATTTGCAAATGAGTTTTAGATTTCCATGTTGCATCTATCCAAGCTTTATATCTTATCCTTTGAATAGTTTATTGGATAGGGATTGATCTTCACAATCTTTGATATTGAATCTATTTAGACAACAAATATAAGATACAAAAATATACCATCACATAAGTTTACATGGGAAAAACTATTTGAGGAGAAAAATCCCACACTCCAAAGAAGTTCAAAATAGTATTTGATAAACAACAATTATAATGCACTTGCAAATGAATCCTTCACAAGAATATCACCAATTGGAGGAATTTTGATATCTTCGCAGTAACTATAAAGTTCCAAACTCAAAATTCTTCTATATAACATAATAAATAGGAGATACAATATATAAAATCATTAATGATAATTAGAAAACCATAAGCTATAACCATCCAATGGTGCCCAAAATTATCCCAATCAAAGATACCTTATCATGTGTCATTGCATGTATAATAAGTTGGTCAACAAGTGTAACTCCCTTTTACATCTCTTTTATTTGTCAAACAACTTTTTATACTTCTGATGTAAACTTTTAGAGCTCATAAATTTTGAACTAGTGGGTCAATTGGACCCATTTTTTAAATCTAAGAGCTTGAAAAGATCTATGCACCACACACCCTATAAGTGTTACCAAAGAACTATGAGTGTTTATTTTGGTCGAAAACCAACTTTGTATCTCATAAATTGAGTTTTTCTATTTTATATCTAAAATTATATTTTTTTAATCATAACATTAGGAGCATGAGGTTAAGACATCTTTATCAACATAGATATTGTTGTGTATGGTATTAAAATGACTAAATTTAAAACTTAGTTAATTTTATTTTATTTTTGGATTCTTATATTTGGCACATCCAATAATACCCTATTTGAGCTAATCTTTTTCTTGTAGTTTTTGAGTTTCTTTCCCTTTTATCAGTATGTTTAGAAAGTGAAGCTTTCATTTGTTGTCCTATTTGTTTGAGGACCTTTAGTTTTTATTTGGCTGATTATTGGATACCTATGGGTTCAAGTAAAAACATGCACTAATTTTATAATGTTTCTTTTAAAAATATTTATTTCTATGAATTATTAGATAACTAATTTTTGAAATATTTCCTTTGTTGGTAGATGAGTTTGGAAGATGTTTTTCCTTTCATGTCTATGACATTTCAACTATAGAGAGAGATTTTCTTTTAGATGGTTTTTTTCTAATTGTGTTTAATAATTATTTATTTGCTATTGGTTGGGCATTGAGCTATTAGATACTTGTTAGGCATCATTTTTAGTCTAGGTGCAATTTAAAGATCAATAATGTTTATTGTTGCAAGAATATAATAGCATAAGACATAAATGGGACTCTCATTCTTTAAGATTTTATTAATATGTTCTAACATGATTAGGACTTTAGTAGCCTATTTGTGAAGGTGATTTATTTTTATTTTTCTTGTAAAGTTCATTTATATAGGTTTAATTAGTGAAAAAAAAGTGGTGAAAGGAAATGACAAGCAATTTTTGTATGCTTCGTTTTTTTCATTTTTCATTACTAGTACATGATAGTTTCACATTCACATTTGTATGTAATTGCATTTACATAATGTTATAGAAAAAATAATGCTAATGGAATTTTACAAGTATCATTGTAATAAATTCTTGAGAAAACTATTCTAATTATTTCTTATGATCATGTTTAGTGTTGAAAAATAGATGGATTGAATTAGCTATCTCTACTAAGACCAAACCCTATCTTAGCTAAACATTGGAATACAAACCAGAAAATGAGGAGATATGCTTGACTAACTCTTGTCCAAGAGAGTCAAGTAATACGTTAGGGGTCCATTCCTTTGCTACTGTGAAAGTTGATTTGAAAATGAAAACTAACTAGGGGCTAAATATGTGCAAATGAACAAGTGAACTGATGAAATTATTTGATGTAGAAACTAAAACTTAATAACAGATGTACATAAATGGAATTGAGACTCAGTAGTGCACCTGTTCTTGAAATTGAGTTGAAACTAAGAGGACACTAATGCTAGGTGCCCTTGTCTAGCTAAAGGAACAACTAAGCACTAAATTGGATCTAAGATTCTAAGACATTGTAACAACTCCCAATCAAATTTCAGCCAAAACTGGGAGGATAGGGATGCTAGGTTCCCTTGTCCTAGTGCACAAAGGCGCTAGGCACCATAGTCCAAATGATTAATGATGAAATTTTCAATTTGTCTCTGTCTCTGGGTCCTAGGCACTTTTCTATATAATGTCTCTGTCAAAAACATGTAATTGAATCTACAAAATATAGAGGTGTCGTTGTGGCTATATAGGGGTTTGCCTTAGTCAACCCCTTGTTTTGGTTATTTCCATCTCCACAAATAATCGATATTAAAACTGTAATAATGTGTATGCTCTTGAACCTTAAGCCCATCTAAGATTACTATGAGATAAAATGCATAGAGGTAAACTAGAGTCCTACTCAAGTGTATTAAAGTAAACCCTAAATGAAATGATTGAATGTAGAATATTAACTAAGCCAAGAATTCATAAATCACATAACTTGAATGATAAAATTCAAATCTAAAGTTTAATTTTAGAAATACAAGAACATGAAATCATACCCAACCCCTTAGGGATAGGTACAAGTCATTCATCAATCAGTGATTCCCTATCATCCTCCAACTTCTCTTGAAGCTTTCATCATGGTGAATAAGTGCTTATGAAGACCATTTATTTGTTCTTGAACTTGCATATTTGAAACTTCACATAAGTCAGAGCTTTAACATCATATGGATATCTTCAATTTGCATAAGTTGATTTCTTAATTGATATCACTAATGAGGAAGATCACTTTCTTATATATAAAATCCTAACTTTAAATTGATAAAATACCTTTTTAGAATTATTGTTTTTACACATTGAAGATATTTTCAAAAATGGTGAGACTGACGTATTATCTTCCCAAAAATTTGGCTAAAAAGCATCAGACAATGGTGCTAGGAAGCATTGTCTTGACACAAAAGGCTCAAATTTTTAGGATCATGAGATATTAGGATCCTGATTCCAAAACTATAATTTGTATGAAAAGTTATAATTTTTAAGTTGGGGGAATGTTGTTTCAAAATTTAAAATAAGATAGGACATAATGAATCAAACTGATAAAAGATAAAGGGCACACCTAAAACTAAGGGCCTGAATAAGAGTGCGATGAGATTTGAAGTAAGAAAGGACTAATGTTATTGAATTAATCATTAATTAAATGCATAGAAAGGTCCTATAATGCATAGAAAAATGAGGCACACTAAAATGAGTGTTACAGCCTAATCAAAGGTGTACAATTCACGATGCTAAATATCATAACCAAGGTGCCAAAGGATTTACTATCAATGTCGTGACTAGTTTTAAATATTTCTTTTGATCACATTCAAATTTTGAATGAATCCTTTAATGCTTGAGGAAGGTGATTTATTCATACATAGATTCATGGTATTGATTATGTGATTTCTATGAAACTTGAATGTGCTTGTTTGAGCTCTCTTATTTATCTCCAATGACTCTAATATTAACAAACTTTATAAACAACATCCTATCTTTTGAAATTACAAATACATTTATGATCTTAATTATACAATTTTTTATGTTCAAAATAATGCCTAAATGTGCTTATTTATGTGTTCTTTTGTTTCATCTCCAATGTTTTCAAGCTTCAAATCCTTTGTAAAATTAAAACACCTCATCTTTTAAAACTATGAAAAAATTCATGATTTAATTATGCAATTGCTATTTCATAATGATGCCTAAATGTGCTTATTTGTGAGCTCTTTTTCATCTCCAATAACTTCAAGCTCTAGATATTTTATAAAAGTCAAATGGACTATATTTTAAAATTGTGAACATTTAATTACTAAGTAATAATATTTTTAATTTAAATTTAAAAATTAAATAAATTTAAAAAAAAAAAAATTAAATTTCTTATTTTTTGCCTCACATTCATTTTGTTAGCTAATCACACTTTGTGTAGGTTTATTCTTCCTTTTCCTTTTTTGTGGGTTGAAGTGTGAAGACTCTGTTTTTGAAAACTACTAACAAACACTTTTATCTTACAATTGAAACCATCAAAGATTCATTATTATAAATTTAAACAATAATTTACAACCATCAAAGACTTAGCTTTAGACACTTAAGAATTTGTTAGATCACATAGTTTTTTTAATCAAAACGAACTTAGTTCTCTTTTTAATTATTTGTCAAGTGTTCCTAAAGCTTGAAATTTGATGGATTCTCTCCTTTTGCATCACTATGCAATATTGACAATCAAAATTAATTCTAAGTATTATTTTTTAAGTTTATTTGTTTAATCTTGAAGAAATGGGGATATATGCTCTTCTCTCACATGATTGTGTGATCATGAGAGTAATAAATATACACTTTTGTATTTTTTTAAGGGGGCATTCTTGGGATTTTATCCCCCTAAGGGAGGACCCCAATCCTTTTGTTCTGGAAAAAATATAAATATTTGTGGGTGAATCAAAAGACACACCCATTGGAATAATCATTTATCATTGCAACTAACAGTCCAAGAATTTTATACCTTGGGATTGTGACAATGGAGTGGGTTAACCTATTTTACCATGTTGAGTGAGTTATTTCCCTTTATTTCATAAATTGGGCCTCACATATCCTTGAGTTTTATCAAGGATGTCGCCTAGTTCAATATATAAACTCCAATTCAACACCCTTCAACTATATTTTTTGTAGAGATTCATATGTGGATCACCCAAAGGGAAGTTAATCCCATCATAAATATAGAAAGAAATGACAGTAAGCCATGAGATTTTATGTGTAGTCCTCCCATGTGCTAGGTTGTTGGGGAGGATTTTTTCCTTGTTCCCCAAGGTCTTAAATAAGCGTTGATACTCACTTCTCAAAAAGGTGATATATGTATGATCATACAAAGATTAATACACCCACTTTACTGATTTCAAGATTATTTATGTGCATTTCATTTCTATTAATGTTTAAATCAACCCTCCTCACTTTAAGCTAGAAAGGGTAAACTTATCCATTTTGAGCCACAAACTTGGTCCAAAACTAAAGTCTAGCCAAAAATAAATATTATGAACCCTTGGTTTTCCTTCAAATGTGACGACGCAGATGATAACCTTGTAGATAAAGATAAATATACCAATAAATTCATTGGTTATATTATCTCAATTAAGCTATCCATCTTAATTAGGGAAATAAAAGAAGTCATGGTTAGGTACTTTATAGGCACAAGAGCCAAGCTTCCACAAAAATATACCTTTCAACAAATAGGTAGGGTAAACCTTTCAAAAATTGAAGCATTAAATCCCCCACCTAAATTTGTAATTCCTTACCCATTAATCTTCCCATCAAATATTTCAAATCCCCAACCATTAAAATGCACCTAAACTTGTAATTCCTCATCCATAAATCCCCCCATCAAAAAAAATCCCAACACAATTGAAGAATTTATATAAAATTGTAAGTCCTCATATTTTAATCCCCCTATCAACCCATAGATATCCTGAGCCATTAAATCCTCCATTTAAACATATAATTCTTCATCCATTCACCCTTCCACTTATCATTACAAACCATGTGACACTAGATGCTCTATCAATGCTCATAAATATTAATCCATCTGACCCCACATGTCCCCTTGACCAGTTATTTTCCTAGCCAAACAACCTATGTGTCAACAAACCTACTGAGAGGAAACTACTATATTGGAGGTTCCCTCTCCTCTAGGAGATATCTAACTTTTCCTTCATTGGGGATTCTAGCACCATTAAAACCTATTACACTTTCAAATATTTTCAGATTTGATCCATTTCATTATGTTGGGGATTTCCATCTTATTAGGAACTAATTTATTATCTATATTTCCAATTTATTTCACAAGTGACTTCATTAGAGTTGTGATAGGAATTAGGAACTTTTAATTTTATAAGAGGTTGCCATCCTAATAGGAATCATTAAAATTTCAAGACATTTGAGTTCATATTTCCTTCCATTTTGTTGGGTTAATTTTCTTTGCCTTTTGACCAAGGGTCTCAACCCCATTGAGAACCTAATACTAAGATCTTTATTAGAGGTTCCTACCTTCTTAGTAACTATCACGATTTTTCACCCATTATAGTTCTTTGTCAAGGGTACTAGCCCATTGGGAACCAAGCACTAAGTTACATATTAGAGGTTTCTACTTCCTTGGGAAGTTTTAAAATGTTTGCTCATTATATCCCTTTGTCAAGGGTTCCAAGTGTTCCACATGAACACCATGAAATGTTAAAATACTTTACAAAGATCCAATAGTTGGAGCTTGCCATAGTTCTAGGAACCATCCAATTCATTAAAAAAAAATTGTTATGGTTTTCAAGAGGAACAAAAACCTACCACCTTATTAAATGTTCCTAGGTATTATGAACTCCACAAAAATATCCAAGTGTTCTTCATCAAAACTTGAAGTATGAACCAAAACCCATTAAAGATCTTGGTGGAACTTATCAATAGTTTATGGGGTTCTCAAAATTAGTTGTTCCTTCGATTTGTTCCTAATATGGGCCAAACCTTTTATTTTCCATAACTAAGCCAATTTTCACCAAATTTGAACTATAGATACCATTTGTGCCTTCTTAAGATGAAATAAATATTTGTCTAAATTGCTCTTGAAAATTCCTTAATCAAAAGGAAACTAGAGAATTCCAACTAAAATACAATCTAAATTGAGCTAAAACTAAAAGAAATACCTGGAATAATTTTGGTTCATGTTAAATCACATGTGGACTCAAATCCTTTTGTATCAAACATCTTTGATAAGAATTTTGTCAACAAATCTCAAAATATTGAATTGAGTAGTAGAACTACCATTTCAAGTTGTAGACAACATGCAACATACCTCTATGTTGTGATAGGTACCTTTAAATTTTTTTCTTTTTTTATATTTTTTACAACATTTGGTTGGAACAAATCCTCTCTTCCTTTACTATATTTTTTCCCTCTATTTTCTTTATTTGTAGACTTTTTCCCACCATATCCTAGCTTCCTCCTCCGAAATATTTTCAACCTTTTTCTTTCCCTTATGGATTTCAACTCATCACAAATTCTCCATCTCCACCCAATGCTTCTTTTGTCCCCTTTTCTTGTAGGATTTATATCACCATATTCTAACCATCTCCAAAAATTTGCTTTCTCATCTTTCTCTTTCATGGAAATTAACCCCCCATAATCCATCATTCTCCACCTAAAATATTCTTCTTAACTTTCACTCACTACTTCCACTTCATATAAACTATCAAAAATATCACACAATTGAAAAATTGTTCTCTCATATACTCCTTATACTTTATTCACTACACCAATATAAATTTCAAAAATCATGACAATCAAGAATTTCTATTATTCACTTCTCACATATTTATTTATCTTCATGCTCCTTTTCATGCATACCCACATGTTCATCAATGTTATTTTTCACCACAATTTTCAACATCTCCATGTTTTTATTTGCTACACTTATCCACTCCTCATTCAATAGCACCTCTTTTTCTTCATATGCTTCTTTCTTCACCACCATCATATCATCTAACTCTTCTAAATATAAGTGAAAATGAATACCATTTTTTATAAAATTTACAAGAATAAAATGTTAACTTTGTGATCTTTGTTGCTATGATTGCTTCCTTCACCTTTTGCTTTAAAAAAGATGACTTTTAACTACATTTCAATCCTTTCCTTCTTCATCCTCTAGCATGGGGATTTTTCATTCTTCAGTGCCATCTACAAGACACTCTTCTACCTCTTCCCTTTTATCTACATTAAAAGTAATATTAGCATAATTATGAGATTTTTCCGTCTCCCATTTGTGTCTTCTCTATTACCTCCTTAGTTTCATCTAATATTTCTTCTTCATATGATATTTCTATTTAAATCATCTTCTCTCTCAATAGAAGATCGTTCTCATCCACATCAATTTTCATATCAAATTATAAGACTCTCAAAGTCCATTTTTGTAACTTCTCCATCTTCTACTTCTTCTTTATAAGATTTTCATTACCAAGCCCTACTATTCCAAGGGGCTAAAATAGTTCTATAATCAAGATAGAATAAGTTAAACAATAAGCTAAAGTAGTTCTATAATCGAGTTATAATAAGACAACTACTATAAAATTTTGGGGTCCCTCCAATTAATCAACTTGCTAGAATTTGTTTCCTTATTCTAGCTCGATTCTAGAACTATTTTAAGAAGAGTGGGGCAATCTATGATGGAATGTCATCTTCTTTATATCCTTCATCTTCACATTTTTGAAAAATATTTTTATTGACTCTATGGTCCATAGTGAACCCTCTCTCTCTCTCTCTCTCTCTCTCTCTCTCTCTCTCTCTCTCTCTCTCTCTCTCTCTCTCTCCTCTCTCTCTCTCCTCTCTCTCTCTCTCTCTCTCTCTCTCTCTCTCTCTCTCTCTCTCTCTCTCTCTCTCTCTCTCTCTCTCTCTCTCTCTCTCTCTCTCTCTCTCTCTCTCTCTCTCTCTCTCTCTCTCTCTCTCTCTCTCTCTCTCTCTCTCTCTCTCTCATTTTCTTCCTTATCTACAATTGTGTGGGTTTATCCCACATGTTTCTCTCCCCATGCAACTTCTATGAAAATGTTGCAACTCTTGTTTTATTCATTTCTCCTTTCACAATCCTCTTTTAAGAGGATTTTCTTTTTTCCAAACCTCTCTATTTCATAAGAGACACTTTATTTTTTCTCCCTATTCAACATATTAATCTACCATTTCTTCATGTCCTTCAACATACATTCTTTTATTTTATTTTCATATCTCTTTCACATAACCCATCCACACATTTTCTCTTATCCACTTCAACTTCCTTTACAATTCAATCTCCAATATATTCAATCCATCCTGAACTCTTTCCAATTATTCATAATACCTTCTCTAAATCTTCATGCTCATTATTCCACAAATACTGCTATTCTTATTTGTCTTTTTATGACCTTTATCATTATTCTTGAAGGCATATTCCTACTCTCCAGATCTTCTACAAACTTTCAAAGACTTGCATATCCCCTTGTAGTTACAAGATTCCACTTACAAAAGTCTCCAACTCCTAGGTTATAAACCCTCTATAGTTATAAGACCATACCTACAATAAATATCTCACAATTCTCAACCAAAAAAATATACCTTCTCTAGCTTTTAATTACTTCCACACAATCAAATTTATTTGACAACAAAATTTACATAATATCACAACTTTCTTCTACCCAATAAAGACTCTGGAAGATCCACCTCTCAAAACCCCTCTACTCACTTCCACATCGTGGAGGAAGTTTTTACACCTTCTACCCAATTTTATCTCTATCAAAGGATAGATAATATAGCTTTATGCATATTGGGCTTTGCAACTTTTCCAAGCAACAAAATCTCTCCACAATTTTAACTTCTCATATTTGCTTTTTTATAACCTTGTTTCCCTAAAATTTTATTCTTTTATTCTTTCTAATATGGAAACTTTAATTAGGATTTTATATTTAATCACCTCATCATTCTTTAATTTCCTCTCAACACATATTCAGACAAGCTACCAACTTTGATACCATATAATTTAGTTGTGACAAAGGGGGCCTTATCAAGTGATCCAATCACACAATCAACACAAGAATATCCTCTTGATCACAAAGAAATAACAAATAAGGAAAAAAAAAATCATTGAGTTTAAATTAAAAATTACAATCATTATTATTTATAGAATAAAAAATTGATGCATCTTGATCTTTCTTCCATTGCTATTATTCTCCAACAACACTTTATATTCCCGACTTTCTTATCTCAATTCTCTATGTAGAGCAACTTATTCTTATTTGTGATAGTTGTATTTCTCATTCCACTTTTTAACATGCCAAAGTTTTCTCCTTGACCAAAAACCTTACCCCTAAAATTTCCCCTTCCTTTTATACCCTTTGTTTAACTATCATTGAATTGAATCAACACAACTATTTCAACCAAATTTGGACATATTTATCATTCAAGAACAAGTGAATGAGTAAATAAATCTTGTTAGAGATTAAACAACTAATAGGAACTCAAAAACCATTCAAAATCCATGTTGTCGGGGCTTTCCACTTGTAGTGAAGGGAATTGAACTCTACTAAAGGAGATATATCCTTTGAGCATTTAACTCCTTACCACAATTAGATAAACTAAATACTACCCGATGATTTGATTTGTCTATTTATAATTGAAAATATAAAAGTATTACAATATTATTTTAATGTAAATTTCCAATTACAAAGAAATAAACAAGATATATGTTTTTGTCCATGAAAGTACAATATAATCATAATAGAAACAAAAGGTATAGGCATTGGAGTTTATACTATAGCTTTCTCTAGTCATTTATCTTGAATATTATTGCCACAAATAAAATACAATGTGGCATGTTATCATCTCATAGGAATAGACAATGAGGATTTACAAAAATGTAAAAAAATTGTTCCTACATAAATTTTGAGGCAACAAGAGTGTCGAGCATAGAGAAGTAAAATAACATAATATATTAACTATTCAAGTAATAAAATAAACTACTAAAAAATAAATGGTAGAGATCACTATTTTGTTCGAGGCTATGGATAACTCTAAGAAAATTGTACACAAGAAGACAAAAAGTGTTGGGGTGGCTATTTAGGGGCCTGCCTTAGTTAAACCCCCATTTTAGTCTTTTGACCTTCACAATCAACCAAATAGATAGATAGATAAACATATAACGAAAGATACAATGCCTACAATAAAAACATAACCAAAATATGCTATGGTAATGTCAAAATATTAAAACTATGATCACGAAGTACCACAATGGAGAAGATACAATCATCCTAGCAAGAAGATCGTTCTTGGAAGCTCCCACAATCTCCCAAATATGGTCCTACCAATAACAAAGGATTGCACTTTACCAAAACAATATGAAAATATTGCATGTAAGAGCTTAGGGGAGTGTTGTAAAGTAGTGGTATTCTTCTTAAAGCTTCAGAATGCAAAGTGGTTGTGTAAGCTAGAGTGAGAGAGTGAATACTTTTTGAAAATGGGAATATTTTGTTAAACATGGAAGGTTTGGGCGTGTTTGTGAGACCCTACTTGGTAGACAAGGGTATTGCATTGGCAGATTTTAAAAAGAGTAATGCTCCAATAATTGATTGAATCGTGCATTTTTGTGGGAAATTAGTGCACCATGCAAATGTCCATGAATAACATTCCCGTCTAGGAAAATAAGACACAAAGACCATGGATTTGAACAAATTCTACTACAAAAGTAATATTTTCATCTCATCATAGCATAATTACAACATTATCTTTTTCTCATGCCAAAGAGGAGGTTTTGTGTAGTTTGAAATTGCTAAATATTATATTTTGACAAGTAATGAAATGTACCATCTACTTAGGTGAATTCATTATTGGGAATTGAGTGCATGGATTAAGGGTGGCAGAAAAATTGGTAAGATTTTTCGCTCTTGTTACACTGTTGCCTATAAATAGAAGGCTTGGGATACACAATTGGAATCTTGCATTAGTCATTCAATGATCCAAATGATCATGGTATAAGACATGGATTAATTTATTCTAGGAGTGATCTCATTAGGAATGTAATAATGGTTGTTCATAGTTGCTAAAGAAGAAAATTGTTTTGTATTTCCTTTCTATGGGCTCACCAAAGTATGAATCAACAAAGGTACTCAAAAGATAATCATGAGAAATAAGATGTGAGGATGAGGAAAAGTAGGTTAGAAATATTAAATGCATGCAATATGAAATAAAGCACAATAAAGCATTACGAACATACAAACAATCTTGTTATACCTTCTTTCTTCACCTCCTCCAATTCACTGGGAAGTGGAAGTGCGCCATTGATATCCACTTGATTTTCCCATTAGGATTGAGAGATGTGGATTTCTCTTCACTACACAACAATAGGATTAAATTGTATGATGAATGATGAACTGGCTATGGCAAGATTTGGTCATAATATGGATGCAATGGGTGATTTCTTGACTCAAATGGACAACATGAAAATGTGAAAATGATGGATGAATTGAGAGGAGAGGAGACTCCAATTTATATATTGGGGGAACCCAAAATGGATGTCCAAGATTAAAGAGGAATGGAGGTCTAGGATTGAATGTGAGTGGGAGGGGATTTGAGAGGACAAATTGGAGATCCAAGAGATTTGCCATAAGGACATTTCTTGTCTCCACGCTTTCCAAGTACATGGAGAAGAGTTCCTCGAGTACCTTGGGAAGAGAGGAAAGGAATTTAAAATTACTTAGAAGAGGACAAGGGGAATTACATATTCCCAAGAAAGAGGAGGCATAGGGAGAATAAAGGAAAAGGGAATTTGAAAATTCCTTGGGAAGTGAGGGAATGGGGATATTCAAGGAATTTGAAATTCTTTGGATAGATAAAACTAGATAGCATTTAAGGTTGGAGGGTGAGATGGGAAAGCCATTTATGGAAAAGAGTTGACCCATCCCTAATCAAGGTGATTAGGGATGTGTAAATGATTAAGGGAAGTGAATAGGTGGGCTAATGAAGGATTAGAGTGCAAGTGGGCAAGTTAGGAGGATGGGACATGAGGAGAGAGAATGAGTGGAGGAATATAAAATTGGAGAAAATGATGATCATGATTAGGCTAAGATTAATTAGACAATGATGGGGATTAAGAGGGTGATTTGTAGGAATCAAGGTATTATTTAATTAATTGGAATTAAGTAACTAATTAAGATTTAGAGAAAATATTGGCTAAGATTGAGAATTAAAATAATTATAGAAGAATGAGATATAATTAATTTTAATAAACTAATTATAAGGCTAAGGTGATAAAAGTAATTAAAATATAATTTAATTAATTTTAAGAAGAAGGAGCCTGACTAACACAATTAATGTAATTAATTATGCAGAAAGGCTAAATTAATTAAATAGTAATTTAATTAATTTTAGGTGTCTACATTTTTCCCCTCTTTTACGCGGCGAAGAAATTGGTGACATGTAATAGATGAAGAAAGATGCCTCATTGTGAAAACGTTGGTGAGGGATGCACCCCCGAGAATTTAATTGAAAAATTTAAAATATCATGAGAGAATTCTTGAAAAAGAAAAAAATAGCAGAAAAAGATGAAGTAGATTAGAAGGAAAAGAAGCAAAGAAGAAGATTGGAGAAAAGTGGCAAGGAAGTAGAGAAAATGTGACATAAGGGTGAAAGAAGGGTTTCTATAGGTCACATAGGGCCCATAGAAGGGTCATTTTCATAGTCACAAGTCCATGAGAAATCGAGAGCCCAAAGCAGAAGGATCAAAGATGGTGAAGATTCCATAGCATGAGCAATGCGGGGAGAGGGTCAATCTTTTCCAGCGACAATCGGAGTACAGACCACAGGTATGTACCCCTAATCTAGCCTTGTCATTTGAGTAGATTAGCATTTATAGGGGTAATAAATAGGGTCGAAGGGTATCAAGGCAAGATAGTCAGGGGAAAGGGGGGGTAGATTATGGACCATCAATTGTATTTTGTAGAATGACACAGGCTGTGGTTTTGATGTCTCCACTTAAAAGGGTATGGGGGGAAATGAGTGAATTAAAAGGATCTAAGGAGCTTCCAGGGGATGCCCCAAGGTGCAGGAAGGGGGGGAGAGGGATTAGAATAACGAGGGCTAACATGAGTGGATTATTGGATGCAGGAGACACTATGTCTGCTATAGTCACCAGAGTGATAGCCTCCCACAATACAGTATTGGAGTAGAGTAACTAGGATAGAGAGGGATGTGTTGTACCATGTCGGGTTGCTTTGGGTGCACAAGTGGCCTAGTATCTGGGCGTACACAGTGATGATAACAACACTCATGGAGTGTTGGACTAGTGACACATGTTCTTTCCATCTGCCTACTGGAGAGGCACCCATTACCTTGCTGGATGTGTGGTAGATCTTATAAATACATATTCGCGATGTGATCCCAGAGTATTGATTAGAGCATGGAGAGAACTCCTTTAACATTTGTGTCAGACTAACGACCCATTGATGGATAGGATGTGAATGGTGTTGGAGTGGGCCATGGAGCAACCGAGATGGATACCTCAACTGGTTTTATACATCTATGGCTTGGTCAGTGGTCAGATAATGCCCAATCTTAGTGGGCATGGTTTCTCTATTGGTTGGTCTAGGTGCCTCTATTTACATCATGGAGGA
The DNA here is from genome assembly GCF_030272615.1 of Cryptomeria japonica. Classification (NCBI taxonomy): domain Eukaryota; kingdom Viridiplantae; phylum Streptophyta; class Pinopsida; order Cupressales; family Cupressaceae; genus Cryptomeria; species Cryptomeria japonica. The sequence goes on along the minus strand of NC_081407.1, from coordinate 194,692,932 downwards.
TGAAGTACAATTTTCTTGGGGATATGTCATACTCAGCCAATTGTATCAAGATATTCACATGTGTGTTTATCAGGGATACATGAACCTAGGGACTAATGTGACTCTACTACACATATGGGCATTTGAGCTTATAGTCGTATGTTGGTCATTAGGAGTTAGGGAGTGACGACCACAATATCCCTATGTGGACAGATATGGAGATTTGTTACATTAAAACAGAGTGGGCTCGATGGAATTTTAGCATCGCTACATCAACAAGATGATGGATTTCATTTGACTACCATATAGACTATGTGAGGAGTCGGTGAAGGATGCATACTATCTATCCTTTATTTAGACTCAATGTTGGTTGATGGGTCAAATGATCCATGTGATAGACCAATACCTATCGCACCGGGTAATGTGGTAGTTCGACATTTATTAGGACATTGTAGGTGAGGAGTGTACATATTGTTAAATTACACAAGAGACCGCCACATGGGGAGACATCATAGGGCCATTCAAGGTGCAAACTAGCTGGATAGCAATGACTCCCATGTATTGGGACCCTAGGCCAAGTGTGATCAATATTGGGTGTACAGGTGCTTATGCAGTGTGGTGGGAGTCCCACTGACCAACACAACTTACTATACCAAGTGTACTATCACTAGATGAGATGGATCCTATAGTTAACTAGGTTGTCGGATGAGATGAGGATGACGAAGGGGAGATAAGGGATGGAGGGGATGAAGGTGATGGAAGAGATAGAGGTAGAGTAAGAGGAGCTAGAGGAGGCAGGAGGGCACAAAGAGTTGGGAGAGGGAAACAGAGAGGTCGGGGGAGAGGGGGACATGGCCCACAAGTACTGGTGCAATCGACATCGATATAGGGATAGGTACAATTCCTAGTTGCAGCACCACCAGTGGTGCCTCCACTAGTACAACAACCCTAGATTCTCCCATAGTCGTAGCCATAGGTACCACATATTACACAGGCCATGATGGATTAGGCCTTCATGGAGAGGGATACAAAGAGAGATCATTTAATGAGCTTACAAGATGAGGTGGCTAGGGAGATGGTGAGGGTTGAGGATGAGCAAGCTTCATGCAGAGAGATTTCAAACTAGGGTGGAGAGGACATAGGTAGAGAGGGACTCTCTTCAGGTGGCTCTCAAGTTGGTGACTATAGAGAGAGATGCCTTTAAGATAGAGGTCGATGTGATCACAAAGGTCCTTTAGGAGGATTGAGGAGGGAAGCTGGTGGAGAGGATTGAGCAGCTCAAGGCAAAGTTGGATGGATTGAGGGTGTAGCTGGGATGAGCATAGGCTAATGTAACCCAACTCAAAGGAGAGAGGGATGTAGCAAGACATGCCCTCATAACAAGAGGCTTGACACATGTTTTTGTGGATGTCATGGAATCATGTTGAGAAGCTAAGAGTGCCCTATGAGAGGCTCAATATTACAAGGGGCTCTACCAGGATGTGGTCCCCATAGACTAGTGAGCATTGTCTTTTATCCAAAGGACCCAAACTTTACAGACATGGTCACAAACATCAAGAGAGTCTGTAGGTATGAGAACATCATGGTCCCCACTAGAAAGACCCTCAAGAGGGTGGGCGGATCCAAGTGCAGTTGATAGAGAGAGCATTGGATAACTCAGACATTTTGATGATCCTCTAAGGATTGCATTTTCATTATATTATGATTGGACACATCATTTTTTAATATATATGAGATGACTCACGATTTTGGCAGTGATTTATTTATTGGTGTACTTATGATGGACATTATTATGGACTGTGACACATTTGATGAAGAGTTCATGAAATTTCATGCTTATGTTTTATGTGATGATGATTATTATGATGTTTCTAACATCTTTATGATACAAGATGGATACATGCATGTACGAATGGATCTATCATGATATGTATGTATGAGATGTTATGCATATATGAGAGACCTCTATCATATTATATATTTAGGGTGGATATGTATACATATATAATGCTTATGTGATGTGTGTGTTATTTACATGAGATGCATATATGTGATATGATTTTCCAAAACTATGATGTATGAATGGATACATGATGACTATATGATGTATTTTTAATGTGTGATGAATGACGTATGCAAAAGGTAAAAAATTGTAATGATTATGATATGCGATGATGCACCTAGAAATATGTACATGCATTATTATTATGATGTGAATATTGTAATGTGGTGAAATGTGAATGAGAGATCAAGAGGAAAACTACGCTTCCCTCCAAGGATAGATGAGAGTTTCACTACGGATTTCCCGTCAAACACTTTTCACCTAGTTACATTCGGAAGAGGAGAGGAGAATTCACTAGATTCAACCTTCAAAGATAAAGATTGAATTCTGATTCAAATGGGAATGATAAGTTGATCCCCTCTTCCTTATTTGAAATGGAAAGGAATTGATTGAATTATGTAGTGCAAAAGTAACAAAGAACTGATTATAACTTGAGATCGGAGTATGGGATGAAGTTGTGCACCTAGATCTGGCAGTAATATGTCGAGATGAAGTCGCCTTGCGAATTTGAGGAAAAGTTGCCTGGACCGTGGTGGGAATGTACACGGTCCTCCAAAAAATCCACAAAATGAAAAGGGTTTTTTTGCCTCTGCAAATATAGCCTGAATTTGAAAGTACAGCTGAGCACCTGCAATCTACACACAGAAAATGAGAGGAAAAGTTCCCCTTAAATACATGTTGTTGAATTTGATTTTTGTCATAGGCCATCAGGGAGTTTTCCCTCTCACTGCAAAACCTTCTATGCAACCCTAGGAAGGGTCTTGCCCCAAAATAGGGCAAGGATGAGGGCACCACACTCCTGTCCTGGGAGGACAAGGGAGCCACACCTCTGTCCAAGGGGGGACAGTGATGCCATGCCCCTGTCCTACCCCTTTCTCCATGGAAGAGTGCAAACAGAATGGTGTGGAGGCTAAGGGAGAAGCTGATTCTAATGGTTGAGCAATCTCTGGTCTTGGATCAAGCTAGAGGATTCGATCTCGCGTGCGTGAGGACCCTAATGTAGTCGAAAATTGCTAGGGTCGCAATTTTATGATTGTACATTTAGCCCCCACTTTAGCGGGAGTATGAGCATATGCCAATATTGTCGGTAAAGTATAAGGAAACAAGATCGAAATAATTTTACCACATCAAGGAGGCAAGATGCGCCAAGCCCCCAGTGGACTTAGGATCTTACGACTTCGATTCACAAAGTAAAAGTGGTGCAGGGGCACTTAGAAAATTTTGGTAACTTTGTTTCTAGGATGTTGGAATCATGGTTTTAGTTTTTTAATAAATCCAAGAGGCCATTAAGTGTGTGCTCAAATGATTGTAAGGGCCTTAAGAGTCTTTGTTTGACCAATGTTGGCATATGAGCTCTTAAGGGTGCCAGGTAGAGCACTTAATAGGATAAGTTGTTTATGATTAATGTAGGTTGGTTGATGTTATTTTAAGATTGGTAAGGTCATATGAGTCATTTGAGAGTGACCAAGTTTGGGTTTGACAATTTTTCTCACCTATGCATTAAATTGCAAAAGTTGCTCACAGCAACTTTGCAACAATTTCATACACCAACGGTTAGTTGGTTGACACAATTAGTTGTGAGTGTTTGTAACTAATCCAAGGCCAGTGTAAGGCTTGTAAAGACCGATTACAAATAGTTGTCATTGTTGTTGAAGATCTGAGAAGAAAATAAACAATTTTGGTTTCCCATTTGTGTGTGTTCTTTCGAGTTTTTGTTGTTCTTTGCAAGTTTGTACGACCTGTACGAATTGATAGTTCCAAAAAAGGGACATGGATTATTATTCTGGTGTCTTACCTTCATTTTTTTTTCAATTTGGAGTCTTGAAGTGTTGTAGTTTGTGAATAAACTTCATTTTGTTGCGAGCGGGTCCAGAAGCCCTAAAAAACCAGGGTTTTGAGAGCAAAATGATTCCAACCTAATGTTCCATGGTGGATTTTGTCTTTGAAACCTTTTGGAATGTTAGGTTTAAATGTATTTTATGTTTTCTTTTTGGTTTTGAGATAGGGGAATCCAAATCAAATATTTTCCAACATACCCTAAGCTTGGCACGTTGAGTTGGCAAGCATTAGGAATCATGGATAACAAGCCCCAATTGGGTGAGTCCAGTGGGCGGAGGATAAGTATGATTGATTTGGAATTCCATATAGAATCACAAAACCCAAACTATCATAAATTCACTCAGGCAATTAGAACAGTGAAGGATTTTTTATCAATCCCTATTTTTAAGGCCTAGAAAGGGGCGATTAGGCCTAGTTAACCTGTAAGGGTTAGATATGTTAGTGAAAAAACCCACCTCTGGTTTTGAGATTTTGTATGTAAACCCCAAAAGGGTGCCTGAAAAGTAAAATATTTTATAGGGTTGTTCAGGAATTTTAACCGGTGAATGCAGAATACCTCGCTGACAGGGCTACTAGAACCGGTTAGGCTTAAAAGTGTAGTTTGTTTGTAAAAAACCAAACCAATAAGTGTCAAAGCTCTTGAATAAATAATAGGGTTGGGAATCCTTCCAAAATCATCCATCCTAATGTGTGTAGTGTGGGGAATGAAGATCCTATGGTAGAGGGTTTGAACTCTCCGATTGAGTGTGAAAGGGAGTGGGAAACAAGGTCTCTGAAGCAAGAAAATGGAACTCACAAAATAACAAGAGCTTATCATAGCCTAAGGACCTTGGGAAGGTCAAAGAGTGTAAGTCTTGTAGATCCTTGGAGGGTGTGAGGTGTAGAATCATTGGATGGTTCTTGTGTATCTTGGAGGAGATACCTAGACAAGGTAGTACAAATAGGTGAGAGTCAATCCACTCTACATCAAATTGGTATCAGAGCCAATTGATTGAACAAAGTGGTGTATGTCAGACCCAGAGGTAGAGTCAAAAGCCAGCAACATGCCACCAAAGGCAATGAGCCAAGAGGCCATTAGGAAGTTGGTCCAGGACATGCTTAGTGAAGCCTGGGAGCAAGAAACCAAGAAAGGCAAGGGCAAGGTCACTAAATGGGGTGATGAAACTAATGATGAAGATGCAGATGTGATAGGAGTCATAACAAAAAAGAAGGAGTTGGACAAACATCAATAGATCCTCTTGGCTTCCCTCAAGTCACTCAATAAAGACAACATAGAAGGTTTGCCTATCTACAATGGAAGCCTAAATGGAGAAGAGTTATTGGATTGGATAGAAGCCTTGAACAATCATTTTGAATACAAGGAAGTTACAGAAGAAAAGAGGGTCAATTTGGCCAAATCAAAATTGAAGGGATCAACCCTATTGTGGTGGAACATGATGCAAGAAGAAAGAGAACAAACCGGGAGAAATAAGATCATCTCTTGGGAGAGGATGAAGATCAGGATTAAAATTCAATTATTACCTATAGATTATGAGGTGAAGATGCACAAGAAGTTGCATAATTTGAAACAAAGAGAAATGGATGTGAGTACCTATACAGAGGACTTCAAAAAACTTACCCTAAGAGATAGGAAGCAAGAGTAAGAATTGGAGAATGTTGCAATGTACTTAAATGGACTTAGACACAAAATTCAAGATGAGATTAGCATGATAGCACCTGACACAGTCCATAAATGCTTTTAGTTAGCCTTGAGAGCAGAACACAAGATCAAAAGGAAAAGTGAACATAATCAAAGGAGCAGAGGTGGAAGAGGTTACAGAGGAAGAGGCACCTTTGGAAGGGGCTATAATCCCAGCAAGAATGATGAAGGTAATCAATCAGAGAATAGTCATGATAATCCTAAAAAAGGAGGACAGTTTAGAGGCAACTCTAGAGGGAGAAATAGCTATAGAGGCAGATTTGGCAATTCGGCAAGAGGAATCACAGTCTTGACTGGCAAATGTTACCATTGTCATCAAGTGGGGCATACCATGAGTTGATGTCCTGAAAAGACTTCAATATCTCACATGGGAGACATGATAACTCAGTTGGTGCAAGAGGAGGATTGTCAAAGTGTTACCTCACCAATCAATAAGGCAGGACTAGTCCTAGAGGGAGAGAACCTGATGCTAAGAAGGACCTTATTGAAGGTGCCACAGTCCAATGAACCTACACAAAGGAAGAAACTTTTCAGAACCACCTGTAGATCTCATGGTAAGATTTGTAAAGTTATAGTGGGTTCGGGCTCTACTAAGAACATTGTAGCAGTTGAGAAGGTAGACAAACTAAAATTGTAAAGGTTGCCACATACCACCCCTATAAGGTATCTTGGTTGAGTAAAGGTCAACATGTTCTTGTAGATGAGCAAACTTGGGTAGAGTTTGAAATAGGAGATTACAAGGATAGAGTGTTATGTGACATATTACCCATGGATGCATGTCACTTGATGTTAGGACCCCCTGGGCAGTGTGATTTCAAAGCCATACATGATGGGGAGAAGAATTCCTATGTTGTCACTAAGGAACGTAGAAAGTTTCAAATGGATCCCTTGATTGATAAAGGTGAAGAAAGACATGCTGGATCAAGTGTTATGTTGCTCAGAGGGAAAGAGTTCTTGAAGTTGTTGAAGCATGAAGGGAACCAAGGATGTTCTCTCATAGTGAAACCCAAAGAAGAGACAAATACTGAAACCAAACCAGGGATACCTCAAGAGGTGCAGACCTTGTCAGCCCGGTACAAAGACATAGTTGTCAATGAGATTTTGGATGCCTTTCCACCTATGAGAGATGTTAAACATCAGATAGACCTCATACCTGGTTCAACTTTGCCAAACAAAGTTGCTTACAAAATGACACCTACTAAAAATGAGGAAATAGAAAAGCAAGTGCAGGAATTGCTAGATAAGGGGTTGATAAAGAAGAGTTTAAGTCCATGTGTAGTGCCTACAGTTTTGGCACCTAAGAAAGATGTTAAGTGGAGGATGTGCACTGATTCAAGGGCCATAAACAAAATCACAATTAAATACCAGTTTCCAATGCAAAGAATTGAGGATCTAATGGACTACCTAGGTGGAGCTTGCTACTTTTCTAAGGTGGATTTGAAATTAGGTCATCATCAAATTAGGATCAGACCTAGTGATGAATGGAAGATAACCTTTAAAATAAATGAGGGGCTCTATGAATGGTTGGTGATGTCCTTTGGGCTCACAAATGCACCTAGCACTTTCATGAGACTCATGAATGAAGTTCTTGTAGAGTTCAATGGTAATTTTGTCATTGTTTATCTTGATGACATTCTGATTTTTAGCAGGTCAAAAGAGGAGCATATCAAACATCTGAATCAAATTTTGAGGAAGCTACATCAAGAAAAGTTGATGGTCAACTCGGATAAATGTGAATTTTTAAAAAATGAATTGGTGTATCTTGGTTTTGTAGTTTCTCAAGGTTGTTTAAAAATGGATCCATCAAAAGTGGAAGCAATGGTGAATTGGCCTACTCCTAAGTCAATACGAGATGTAAGAAGTTTTCATGGTTTATCTTCTTTTTATAGGAAATTTATTAGAGGTTTTAGCCATGTGTGTGTACCTATCTTGAACACCATCAAAAGAGGAATAAAATGTCAGTTTAAGTGGACTAGTGCAACAAACAAGGGGTTTGAGTTGTTAAAACAAAAGGTAGCAAAACTCCCTTACCTTAGGCTCCCTGATTTCAATCATCTCTTCACTGTGGAGTGTGATGCTAGCAAGCTGGCTATAGGGTCCGTTTTGAGCCAAGAAGGTCACCTGGTTGCATTTTTCTCTAAGAAGCTCAATGAGGCAAAACAAAAGTATTCTACCTATGATCTAGATTTATATGTCATGGTGTAAGCACTCAAGAAGTGGCAGCATTATTTGTTACCTAAAGAGTTCATAGTCTACACCTGATAATCATGCACTTAGTTTGTTGAATGGGTAGGAGAAATTGAAACAAAGACAGCTTGAGTGGGTTGAGTATTTGCAGGCCTACACCTTTTCCATCAAGCACAAGAAATGAGTCACCAATCAGGTAGTAGATGCCTTAAGTAAAAGGGTTCTAGCCATTCAAGAAGTACAACTACAAAGTGTGGGGTTAAATGACCTCAAATATCTCTACCGAGGTGCCAAAGATTTTGGTGAAGCATATGATTTTTGCTCAAAGTTTGCTAATGCTTGTCATGTTGCCTATTTTGATTTTATGTTGCAGGAAGGCTTATTGTTTAAAGGAAACCTACTTTGCATACCACAGTGCTCTATGAGAGACAATATCCTCAAGGAGAAGCATCAAGGCAGTCTAAGTGGACATTTTGGTCTTGACAAGACCTTAGAGCAGGTTAGAAGGCTCTACCATTGGCCTAAACTATAGTTAGATGTTAGGAAGTTTATGGAGCAATGTGCTATTTGTCAGAGGGCTAAGGGTACCTCCAACAATGCAGGTTTATATCAGCCTCTAGCCATACCAACAAGGCCAGGGGAGTGTGTGAGTATGGAATTTGTTCTTGGTTTACGTAGAACTCCAAGAGGATATGACAGTGTCAATGTCATAGTGGATAGATTTAGCAAGATGACACACTTTGTGCCTTACAAATGCACTAATGATACCTCCTACATAGCAAGGTTGTTCTTCAAAGAGATTATAAGGATCCATGGTTTACCTCTTAGCATTGTGAGTGATAGAGACAAAATTTGTGAGCCACTTTTGGCGAACCTTGTGGAAGAAACTTGGTACTAACCTTTCTTTTTCATCTACATACCATCCATAGTCTAATGGTCAAACTGAAGTAGTAAATAGGTCCTTGGGTAATCTATTGAGATGTCTCACCAAACAACATGGTCAAGTTTAGGATCTAGTATTGGCACAAGCAGAGTATGCCTACAATGACTCTGTCAATAGAAGCACAGGTTGGAGTCCATTTGAGATTGTATATGGATTTCATCCAAGGGGTATCTTAGAACTCAGAGATCTCAGTTCCATAGATAATAGGAGTGCTCAAGTTGAAAACTTTGCAGAGAATATGAAGGAGATCCATGAACAAGTCAAGAAAACATTGCAACAGAACAATGAGAAATGCAAGACACAAACAAACAAAACAAGAAGAGAATTACACTACAAGGTAGGTTATTTGGTTATGGCCTATCTAAGAAAGGAAATACTTCCTAAGGGGCAGCCTATCAAGCTATGTATGAAAAAGATTGGACCTCTTAAAGTTATGCATAAGTTTGGCAACAATGCCTATGAGGTGGAACTACCACCAAACTTGGGTATATCACCAATCTTTATTGTATGTCATTTGTATCAGTATAAAGGAACTCAGTAAACTACAAACCTAGAAGGGTCTACTGCTACTGAAGAGGTAGATTGGATACAAAACCTACCTGCAAGCCAATTGGTGACATTGAATTGCATTTTGGATTCCAAGATTGTCAAAAGGACAAGGAAAGGAGTCTATAGAGACTACTTGGTTAAATGGATAGGTCTCCCTAAATCTAAAGCTACATGGATGTTAGAAGAAGATATACCGAAGCATGGAACCACTATGCAAGTCCTATCCACTCAAGGGACTTGAGTTCTTCCTACCCCAGGAGTATGGTGCAGGGGCACCTAGAAAATTTTGGTAACTTTGTTTCCAGGATGTTGGAATCATGTTTTTAGTTTTGCAATAAATCCAAGAGGCCATTAAGTGTGTGCTCAAATGATTGTAAGGGCCCTAAGAGTCTTTGTTTGACCAATATTGGCATATGAGCTCTTAAGGGTGCCAAGTAGAGAACTTAATAGGATAAGTTGTTTGTGAGTAATGTAGGTTGGTTGATGTTGTTTTAAGATTTTTAAGGTCATATGAGTCATTTGAGAGTGACCAAGTTTGGGTTTGAGCAAATTTTCTCACCTATGCAACAAATTGTAAAAGTTGCAAAAGTTGCTCACAACAACTTTGCAACATTTTCATACACCAACGGTTAGTTGGTTCACACAATTAGTTGTGAGCATTTGTAACTACTCCAAGGACATTATTAAGGCTTGGAAAGACCGATGACAAACAGTTGTCATTGCTGTTGAAGATCTAAGAAGGAAATAAATAATTTTGGTTTCCCATTTGTGTGTGTTCTTCTGAGTTTTTGTTGTTCTTTGCAAGTTTGTATGACCTGTACAGATTGAGAGTTCCAAAAATGGGACATGGATTATTAGTCTAGTGTCTTACCTTCATTTTATTTATTTTTGAGTCTTGAAGTGTTGTAGTTTGTGAATAAACTTCTTTTTGTTGCAGGCGAGTCGAAGAGCCCTAAAAAACAAGGGTTTTGAGAGAAAAATGGCTCCAACCTAGCGTTCCATGGTGCATTTCCTCTCTAAAACCTTGTGGAATGTTAGGTTGTAATGTATTTTATGTTTTCTTTTTGGTTTTGAGAGAGGGGAAGCCAAATCAAACATTTGCCACCATACCCTAAACTTGGCACATTGAGTTGGCAAGCATTAGGAATCATGGATAACAAGCCTTAATTGGGTGAGTCTGGTGGGTGGAGGAGAAGTATGATTGGTTTGGAATTCCATATGGAAGCACAAACACCAAACTATCATCAATTCACTTAGGCAATCAGACCGGTGAAGGAGTTTTGATCAATCCCTATTTTTAAGGCCTAGAAAGGGACAATTAGGCCTACTTAACTGGTAAGGGTTAGATATGTTAGTGATAAAAAACTACCCCTAGTTTTGAGATATTATATGTAAACCCCAAAAGGGTGTCTGCAATGTAAAATATTTCATAGGGTTTTTCAGGAAGTTTAACCTGCGAATGCAGAATACCTCGCTGACAGGGCTACTAGAACTGGTTAGGCTTAAAAGTGCACTTTGTTTCTAAAACACCAAACCGGTAAGTGTCAAAGTTATTGAATAAAAAATAGGGTTGGGAATCCTTCCAAAATCATCCATCCTAATGTGTGTAGTGTGGGGAATGAAGATCCTATGGTAGAGGGGTTGAACTCTCCGGTTGAAAGTGAAAGGGAGTGGGAAAACAAGGTCTCTGAAGCAAGAAAATGGAACTCACAAAACAACAAGAGCTTATCCTAGCCTAAGGACCTTGGGAAGGTCAAAGAGGGTAAGTCTTGCAGACCCTTGGAGGGTGTGAGGTGTATAATCATTGGATGGCTCTTGTGTATCTTGGAGGAGATACCTAGACTAGGTAGTACAAATAGGTGAGAGTCAATCCACTCTACATAAAAAAGGGAAGATCGAGAAGGGGAGAACCATGATTGCAAGTAGAAAAGTTCCCTTCACTATGAGTCATGAAAGAAAGGATACCAAAGATTACAAAGAAAAACAAAGTTCACTAAGTAACTCTAAGTATCAAAAAGGAAAATATGAGCGAAGTGTATGCCCCCACGTTAAAGCGATCGCATGCGCCTTATCGGAAGCAATTGCTTTAAGGTAGGATACACCCAAGAGAAAGAGAAAAGTAGGGAGCATGTTATCGCAAGTGTTTAGCCCCCAATCGAGGAATAAACCCAAGGATAATGAACTCAAAACATGAGGTAGTGTCGCTTTCCTCAGGGTCAAAATGTTGTATGATAACTCATGTATAACATATATGTATGTGCATATAATAATCGTAATTCCCCAAAGAAGGAAACTACCTTAGTAGAAAGGGAAGAGAGGATGTCTTTTGAGTCAACATAAAAGAGACCAAGAACAGATCTCAATGGTTTGCATCGTCCCCAAGTAGACATTAAGTGAATAATAAAAGAACGAGGATACACATAGAAGAATGGTCACAAAAGAGCAAGAAATAAGAGAGAGAGAAGATCTACAGTGCTAATATTGCTAATCTAGCATGACATCCACCCCCCGATCTTGTTTTTCACTATTTCAAGAAGGAGAGAAACTCACCAAAGGAGCGACATCGAGCACAATAGATGGATCTATCACAAGATCCAAACAAGGACTATGCTCGTGTTGTAAGTCACTTTGTTCGATTCTAGGAGCTAGGATTAAGGTTTGTGAAAATTCATCAGATAAATGCTTGTCCACATCAACATACTCATACTCACTATCAGAAGCATTAGGAGATGTATTGCCATTATGAATAACATTTTTACCCATTTCTTCATCAAAGTTTAGAGAAAGAGGAGCAAGAATATGAATAGGAGTAAAACCATCACATGTTTTGTGCAACTTAGGATTTGGATATGTAGGCTAAACATCTTGCTTGGGAGAAAAGGGAATCATGTCAACGGTCGGAGTCTGAGGAGATTGAATAATTTGAGGCACAACTTCATGAGCTCGAACAAAACATCTCCATCGGTGTTCTCTCGCACAACGATTCCATCGATTTTTAGTGGAAGGTTGAGGAGGAGGAACATTTGAAAAAGTGGGCATGTTTCTCTCCTTGACAGTTGAAGGTTTAGGTCGAGGTCTTTTAGGTTGAACAAGAGGAGAAGCAGGCCTCTTCTCTCGATAAGAGGAAGGAGGTGGAACTGTGCCATAGAAAGGAGGAATATTGGTGTAGGAAGGAGACCAGGTCCATCACGAGGAGGAGGTATAGGTCTAACCTTAGGAAGAATATTGTTGTTATTCTTAGGAGAAGGTATAGTCACATCCATAGGAATAGGTTGACGATCTTCGTTAGGAGGGAGATTAGTTCTATCCATGAGGGGAAGAACCTCATCTTGAAGAATAATAGGAATGTCAAGTGTTGGAGATCTAGGTTGACTTAAGGATAAGATCATATCTTTCTTCTATTTTTGATAAGATTGAAAAAGAGCATCGCTCCTTGATGGAAGGGATTGAAATTGTTTAGGCCAAAAGAAATCAATAGGAACACTGGGGCTTCTTTCAGATGGATGAAATAAGCTATGGTTCATAGTTATGATTTCTCCATTGTGAGGAAATTTCAAACACTTGTGTATTGGAGAAGCAATAGCCTTCATGGAAGATAGCCAAGGATAGCCCAACTTCACACGGAATTGCTCAGAAGAGGGTATGATAACAAAATCAACATCCATGGATTTAGTATGAACTTAAATAGGAAGGGTGATAGAACCAATGGTAGGACAAGAGAAGCCATCAAATAACTTCACAACCACATTAGAAACGTCATATATTGGTTTATACAATTGTAAAGTGAAAAGATACTCTTCAGTTATGACATTAACCATGCAAGAGGGATCAATAAGGGCACTGTGGCAAGGGATATCCTTAACCTTTGCAACTATATATAAAGGGCCATTGGGTTCTCTAATGGTCTCGCTAGGGTCAAATGTAATACAAGGATCCTTAGGCATATCTTTTGTTTCTACCATATTAACCAAGTTTGGAGCCATAGAGGTGAATTCTTCAAAAGAGAAAGAATTAGGCACAATCTCAATAACATTAGAGGTATGAGAAGGCAAGGGATCAGTAAAAATCTCAAGATTTTGATTAGGAGGAGCTACTAATTTATTCCCTTTATCATTCACACCTACCACAAATATAGTATTATTATCAATCAAGTCTTGAATCTTATTTTTCAAAGCGAAACATTTCTCAATATCATGACCAGGTTGACGATGAAATTGACAAAAAGAGTTGTTATCAAAATAAGGGGATGCAAGTCTAGAAGGATCAATTTGTTTTATAGGAGGAAGTTTGATACCATTCCTGTGCGACAACTGAGATATAATATTATGTAAAGATTCATTCAAGGAAGTAAATTGTCTCTCTTTGGAAAAAAATAGAAATAGAAGGCACACCTGTTGTAGCATTGACATTGTGGTTGTTGTTTTTATCATTGAACTTGATGAAGCTTTTTGTTGGTTTGAACTTTGCAAATGGTTTTTGAACACTCTCCCCCTTATCACGTGGAGCCATAGGAATTGATTGCTCCATTTGACTCACAACCAGTTGATAATTGTGGAGTGTTGTGCACAACTGCGGAAAGGAAGTAAACTTAGACAAAATAAGCTTTTCCCAGGATTTTTTTGGTAAATTAGAAATGAAAATTATTTGAATATCATTATCAAGTACATGAAAAGAAATTTGAGCACACAAATGCTTAAATCTACCAATGAAATCAATCACTTTTTCTTTAACACCTTGTTTACAATGCATTAAATCCGTCAAAGTGATTTTAGGACCAATGTTATTTTGAAATTGTTGGATGAAAGCATTTGCCAGTTGTTGAAAGAAGGTAATAGAATAAGAACGCAAAGAGAAATACCATTGTAAATCCTTATCTCTCAGTGTTCTTGTAAACAGTTTTGCAAGCAATCGTTGATCATAAACAAAATCAATACACAAGGTTTGAAATGTTTTGACATGCATAAGCGGATCACCTTTTCCATTGTAGAGTTCCAATTGTGGGATCTCAACATGTTTAGGTGTCACGACTTTAACAATATCAAGAGAAAGTGGGCTCACAACATCAAAGGTGGGCACACTAAACTTGGATTGACTCATAGAAGCAATTTGTTGTTGTAAGGAAGACATGGTTTGAGCAAGATTGTTAATTGTCATTTCGGTAGAAGAATGGATGTTAGACATAGTTGATTGACAAGATGGTGTGATGTTATTGAAAGAAGGCATGGATTGAGAATAAGATGGTGGAACATTATGAGAAGTAGGCAGAGGTGATGATTGGGTAGGAAAAGGGACACTTAAAGGACGAACAAAGTTGTTGAAGGAATTTCCCCCTTGTATCACATTGATTGGTTGATGAATAGTAGGAACACTTATGGAAGACATAGGTAAAGATGGAGGGTGAAATGAAGAAGAGGGATTTCCCCCATGACCAATGGTTGTAGGAATGACATTTTGAGTTGAAGTAGCCATGATATTGGAGGTAAAAGTAGGAATACTAGTCATAAGAGTAGTCAAAGGAATAGAAGAATTGACTTGTGTTGAAGGTTGTGAATAACCTAGGGTTTCAACAAAACTCTTGATAGGCATGACATTAGAATCAACAATATGTGCAATGCCACACAATATATTAATTCCATTCTTATCACTTTGAATCATGCACTTAAGGCCTTTCATTAATGGAAGAGCTTCACTATTAGGGTATCTTGGGACATCTATTGTTGAAAGTTATCAAATTGATTGTCCAATGTGGAAAGTTGATCTATAGAAACCCTAGTTAAAGCTTCTTCTTCACCATGGGATTCATCAATGGGGTGAATAGGCACATGATTAGGATGGGAAGAATTAACATGATCCTCATTAAAGAAATCACCCAAATTAGGCTCCATCTCCTCGGTAATTAAACCTTGGTAAGCCTTAATTCTAATGCTTCATCTAACGGGGATAGGATAGGTAGGACTAATAGTGGTAAAACTCATGCACTAGAGGAAAAATTTGAATTTTGAATTTTGGAACAAAGCTTACAAAATTGAGTAATGCAAATTTTAAGAAAATACCGATTAAACAATCTGAACTTTGTTGGAGGAAGAGGATGACACAATTTCCAAAAAAGAAAGTAAATTGGAATTTTAAAATTAGGGCCAAGGGAATACCACTTAATTTTAAAATCAGGACAGATTATAATTAACTTCTTAATTTTAAATTTTTTTTTGAAATTTGAAATGTTGAATTTTGGAGGTATTTCTTATTCTAGAGGGATAAAAAATCGACAAAATCAACCAATCTTCTGGATTTAGGATATTAAATACGATCATAATAGTCTTCTGAAATTTTGGAAAAAAAGTCGAGGACCATGGCGGGAACGCACATGGTCCGACAAACTTTTTTCAAAATTTTCAAGGATGAATATTACGATGATTTCAAAGCTAACCCCAAAAAATTGACGAATTTTACGATCTCTAGATGAGCTAAATGAAGGCGCAATTGTAAAAATAGGACCCAATTAGGGTTTTGAAGAAAAAGAGGAATTGAATTGCAAATTTGAAAAAGGTCAAACCTAATGGATAGGGACACCTTGGAAAATGTTTAGAAATCTAAATGTGAATGAAATTGATTTGAAATTTGCACAAAATCCAATTAATTTTGAAAATTAGGGTTTTATGACTTAACCGCTTAATTTTAAAATTTAAATTTTGAGAAAAAGGGGGGAAATTGAAATTTGAATTGTAGGAATGAAGACAAATCTGAGAACAATCAGAAATCTAAAAATTAAATGGAAATCCAATTTTTGCAAAAGTTCAAGATGATTTTTGAAAATTAGGGTTTTAACAATTAACCTCTTAATTTTGTAAATTTTATTTGCAAATTGAACAAGACAATGAGGAAATTGAATTTGATAAACAAGACAATTTTCAGATCTAAGATAACCACAAACAATTTTTACAAATCACAAGTTTAATTTTAATTTAAAAAACTAGGGTTTTTAATGATTTAACCACTAAGTTTGCAGAAATTTGAAACTTGTAAATGAAAAATATGCAATTTTGTTCAAAGGAAAGTGTGCATGATGTCGGGTTCACCAAAATGTAATGTGGTGAAATGTGAATGAGAGATCAATAGGAAAACTACCCTTTCCCTCCAAGGAGAGATGAGAGTTTCATTACAGATTTCCCTTCAAACACTTTTCACCTAGTTACATTCGGAAGAGGAGAGGAGAATTCACTAGATTCAACCTTCAAAGATAAAGATTGAATTCTGATTCAAATGGGAATGATAAGTTGATCCCCTCTTCCTTATTTGAAATGGAAAGGAATTGATTGAATTATGTAGTGCAAAAGTAACAAAGAACTGATTATAACTTGAGATCGGAGTATGGGATGAAGTTGTGCACCTAGATCTGGCAGTAATATGTCGAGATGAAGTCGCCTTGCGAATTTGAGGAAAAGTTGCCTGGACCGTGGTGGGAATGTACACGGTCCTCCAAAAAATCCACAAAATGAAAAGGGTTTTTTTGCCTCTGCAAATATAGCCTGAATTTGAAAGTACAGCTGAGCACCTGCAATCTACACACAGAAAAGAGAGGAAAATGGGTTGGGATTGGGGGTTTGCCTTTAGGTCAAACCCCTATTTTGGAATTAACCAAGTAATGAAAGAAAGCACTTGCAAGTAGATGTAAATGAAAGACTTGATTGTAAATCAACTCAAGGGAGGTTGTGATAACAATGTTGATAGAAATGCTTGTGTGGAATGAATGTTGGAATCAATCTCCTCTTCAATGGTTGAATCCTTGACTTGAATGCAACACCTAGCCTTGAAGGGAGACTTGAGATTGTTCAATGCTGGAAAAGAATGCTTGAATACTTGAATGCTCTTGAATGCTTGATCGCTTATGCAACTCGACCAACTCCAACTTATCCAACTTTAACTTATTCAACTTCTGCAAATGAGAGGACATACATTCCCTTAAATACATGTTGTTGAATTTTATTTTCATCATAGGTCGACATCGGGGGAGTTTTCCCACTCACTGCACAACCTTCTATGCACCCTTAGGAAGGGTCCTGCCCCAAAATAGTGCAGGGACAGGGGTGCCACGCCCCTATCCAAGGGGGTACAGTGGTGCCACGCCCTTTTCCTACCCCTTTCTCTATGGCAAAGTGCAAACAGGGTGGTGCAGAGGCCAAGGGAGAAGCTCATTCTGATGGTTGAGAAATCTCCAGTCTCTGATCAGGCTAGAGGATTCGATCTTGTGTGCATGAGGACCCTAATGAACGAAAAATTGCTAGGGTCACAATTTTATGACACTACAGATATGTATAATGTAATACAAAATGAATGAAATGATATGAGATGGTTAAAATACAATGAATAAATGGTTATGTAATGAAACTATTTCTAAAATGAGATGAAATAAATTTTAAAGAGATGTTAATGCAATGCAATGAACTCTAAAAATAATGATATGACACAAAATGAAATGATATGCAATGAATAAAATATAAATGCAACTAAAATGATAATGTGATAAAATGAAATGAATTGAATTCTAAAGGATGACAATGCAAATCAAAATGAAAATCTAAAATTCCATGCACCTTAAAATAATGACATGAAATGAATTCTATAATGGAGTGGTATAGTGAATTGAAAATTTAATGAAAATGAGATGAATGCAAATGAAACCTAAGACAACCTATCAAATGTAAAAAGATGCATTGAGATAAAGGGAATGCAATCTTTAAATTTATGCAATCCAAATAAATATGTATGTCAACCATAACACAATGTCATACATAGGATAGGAGATGAAGAAGGGGGATGAATAAATAAATTGGAGTCTCCAAGACAAATGGAAGACGTGAGATGATTGGATGGATGGAAAGTGAGTAGGAGGATGAGATTTATTGTGTAAATATGGAGAGCAAACCTAGTTTTGATATTGCAATGAATTATCTACAACACTGATTATAGAGTCAAAATGTTGTGAATATATGATGTGTGGATTACACTCTTATACAATAGGTTATCTCAATGCACATAGGTTCATAAACACCGATGGTGGGGTAATGTGAGACTATTCGATCATACAAGATAAACCATTAAACATGTCATACCAAAAAAAGATGCCCCATTATACACCCATCCAAGAAATACCAAGATATAGGATGATTGAGGTAGCCCTGCATAGGTATAGCCATAGCACACAAAATGAAAATTCCAATCATACAAATGACACACACATGGCCAACTGGCATCTCTTTCCAAGATTAGGATGGGGATTTGGATAGACTATCGGACATGGGAAGGATGCATCCTAAAAGGGAAGGATAATAGGTGTGACTAAAAAGATGGAAAGGGACCAGGTGGATGTGCAAGGTAGAAAAATAGAGACATTTCTACTTAGATTTGATTAGCACAGTATGAATGAGCATTTGCCTAATGTGTGTTGTCCTCGATTTTAGTTTGGCCAAAATCGTGAGGCAACACTACGAAATTGGTTCGTTTCGTACCTTATGGTCTCCAGGAGAGCTTAATCGACTTGGTCGGTTAGTTCGTTTCGTTCTTTGCTTTTCGTTTTTATTGTTTTCCTTGTTTCTTAGGATTGCAGTTTAACCTGCAATTCGGACTTTAAAGTCCCAACTGCAAGGTTCTTTGTTAATGAATAACACTTCGGACTTTAAAGTCCAAAGTGTATTTGTGATTTGTTACAGTCTGTAGTTAGGACTTTAAAGTCCGAACTGCAGTTTGGTTTTTTACTGCAGTTTGGGTTTTAAAACCCGAACTGCATGTTGTCTTTGCTTGCAGTTCGGACTTTAAAGTTTGAACTACATGGGTTTTTTGTCTTAGCTTGCATGTCGGGCTTTAAAGTCCAACGTGCAAGTGTTCCTAGCTTGCATGACAGACTTTAAAGCCCGAAATGCAACTGCGAGTTGTAATTAATGTCGTATTAATTATTATTAGGGTTTGTTTAGAAAGCTTTTTAAAGTTAATTTTTGTATTTTTGTTTTCATTTTGGTCTTTATCGCGCGCCCCTCCATTTTCTTCCTTTGCAACTTGGATTTTTTCTTCTCCGTGGCGTGATCGGATCACTCCATACTCGATTTTTCCAATTATCATAGCAGAAGAGGTAAGTTCTTCTATTTTCAGGTTTTTATTTGCTTTTGTTTGCTTTTTTTCATGTTCTCCTTTCACTTTATTTTTTATTTTTCGGATTTCTATGCAGAGGACAATCGGATTTTGAAGTCTGATTGCCTCCTTTGATCCGGAGAGCAATCGGACTTCAAAACCCGATTGTCCTCTGGATACCCTTATCTTCCCTGCACCCCGAACTTTAAACTCCGATGTGCAGCCGAAGAGTTGTACCTTCGCATATCAGACTTTAAAATCTGATATGCGGAGGGGTAGAGGTTGACATGTCGGGTTTCAAAACTCGACATGTCAACTAGTTATTCATCCCTTTTAAAAGCACATCGGACTTTAAAGTCCAATGTGCCTTTAGTCTTTTTAGATTGCACATTGTACTTTAAATTCTAATGTGCTTATTGTAAGTTTTTCCCTACACATCGGAGTTTAAACTCTGATGTGCTGATGTTTTTCCCTACCTTGCACATCGGGTTTTAAACTCCGGTGTGCAGGTTGTTTTTCCAAATTACACATCGGAGTTTAAACTCCAATGTGCTGATAACCTATCCTAAGTCTGCACATCAGGTTTTAAACTCCGATGTGCATGTTTTGTTTGTGAAGAAGCAGATCGGACTTTTTTCTCCGACCTGTTGTCTTTGGCAGTTTTACTCCTAAGCCTGTTTTGAGTCCCGTTTTTTGATTCGTTTGAGAAAAGTTGATTTTGATTATGATGAATAGCTAATCATTAGTATTGAATGCAGTCATTGTGCATGAATGTCAAAGAAGCCCGAGTCTTCCTCAGGACAATCGTCTCCAAGTAAAGCATCATCAAAAAAGATGAAATACAAGTACGACAGGTACTTGAATATGTACCTTGAGAGTTTAGTGGACTCAAATATTAAGGAGATCAGGGACACTGAAATTGGGCATGTTGACATGCAAGAATTTTTTGACCGGGTTCAGAAGGCTCCTGCACACCTGACCAGTTTAATCAAATTTGAGCTACATAAGTATGCATCTTTCCTAGTCGCGGCTCACGATCCTGAATTTGTACTAGCAGTGGCTGATCACTTTGATCCAAGCACAAGGCAAGTAAAAGATGATGATCAGAAGGTCATCATGACTCTAGATAGTGTATTCTTCAATAGTGTTTTCAAAGGCTCATCAGTTGAAGAAGTAGCTGATATTTCTCAAGAGAGTGCTCAAGAGTACTACGAGAAACATAAGGATAAATGCAAAAAGGTGATCAATACTATTTATCTCTCTAATACTAGATCTTTCCTCACCTCACGATGGCCTAAGTCTTTCCACAGGAGTGATTTTAATGAGGAATATAATGACATTGTCACCATGTTATCTAGAGTGAGAGGATTAAAAGACTCTCATTATTTCCAAAGCTGGATGATTTACTACATGAATATAATCAGAAAGGGAGCTGCAAGAATTGATTGGGGAGAACAAATCAGTGATGCGCTTTGCGCCCAATTGAAAGAGGTCAAGGTAACACTGAAGTTTTATATGATCTCATACCTAGTTTACGCAGCTGCTTCTATGAGGCAATATCCAAGCTTGTCAACCAAGGGTGACAGAAGAGTGGTGCCCGTTTGGGAGTACTATGATCAACTAACTATCAAAAATCAAGGTAATCATTACAGGAGGGTTAATGATGCCTTCTTTTCTGTATGGAAGTGCCTTTTTGATAAAGGCCCGCAGAAGAGGAGAATATCAGAGGCTACTTACAACAGGGTCTCATTTCGGGTGTGTATTTTTACAATTTCCCACATTCACCTATATCCGAATTGGATGTTTCTCAGGTGAGCCCTTCATCCTTCCAAGGTTTCCTTCAGATAAAATCATCCTCATGGAGCTGTGCAGACAACTGATTAGTGTGCATGAGAAACAATCACAAGCACATAAGACTGGGCTAAAATTCCCAGAGTCAATTGGCAGGTATTCTATGCTAACCAATCCCAAAGCCAAAAATATGGAGGAGGAAATCCAGTGGAATACCATGAGAAGATTCAAGGCCCGAACCGATTTTGATTTTTGGGGTATAAAGAGCAAACTCAAAAGGACATACACTCATGTTTATAGGTTTGAGGATGTTTGGGCGGATTGTCAGAATGAGGAGGATATAAGAAAGATGGATTTCAGCTGCCTTACTCTAGAACAAATTGAAAATTTGGATCTAGCTAAGATCCCAATGACTATGGAAGACACAGATGACATAGTGGATCATGTTTATTATGAGAAGAAGATTGTCGATTCCCCACTTCCACTTGTGCAATGGTCAAAGAAGGAAAGCAAGTCCATTACGCAAAGGATCTCTCCCATCTTAGCAAACACCAATGCTTGGTTGCTAAAGAAGAATCTCAGGATGAAACAACTTCCCACTAGTTCAGGAGATGATGACAACAGTGATGGTCCATTGGGCAAGACAGCGATAGCTGAAACAAGAACCAAGAGCAGGGCAGACTCACAACCACTATCTTCAGCTCCTATGGTACAATCAAAGGGTAAAGGACCTAAAATCAAATTTATAGTTAAAGGTTCGAAGCAGGGCGAATCATCATCCGCATCACAGGAAGCAGTGACGAAAGAGTCAGAACAACTGCCTACCAGTGAATCTGGAAAGGGAAAAGAGGTTGAAGAAGGTGAAATTCCTCAACAAGAGGAAGTACAGGCAGAAGAAGTATCACGCCTAGCTGAAGTTGATGCCTTGGTTATCCCACAAGTAGTCATTCACTCTATTGATTCTGACTCTAACTCTGATCAAGAGGATGAAGATGTTCATGAAGATGGAGATCTAAGTATGGGCATGCCACAATCAGAGACCGCTGGTCAATTTTTTACAATAACCAACTTCTCTACTTTAGATGATATCCCTTCATCTACTTTTGAGTCTACCATGATGGATTTTAATGAAACCTTGCAAGATGCACTTGTAGAACAAGTTTCGGTAGATTTACCCGCCATTACTACCATCGTCACAACAATCCCTTCATTGGTAAGTGCTGAAGTTACACTCACGACACCCTCAACTCTCCCACCTATAACTGAAGAGGTAGCAGCAACAAATGTTCCACTAGATGCTTCAATATCAGCACCATCAGTTACACTCACAACTACTCCAAGTTCCGATCAACCTACTCCAGAATCTTTGACCCCAAGTCAGCAAGGAGCTACTACTCCATCATCCAATCCAGAACTACCCCCTTGGATGGAAGTAGTGGCCCCTAAGAGGAAAAAATAGGTAATATCTCCTGATGAATTTATCTTTGAACTTTTGGTTCCTCCAAAGCCTAAGGGAACGAAGAAGCCAAAGACAGTATCTTGGGTGGTAGTGGACCCAAC
The DNA here is from genome assembly GCF_030272615.1 of Cryptomeria japonica. NCBI lineage: Eukaryota > Viridiplantae > Streptophyta > Pinopsida > Cupressales > Cupressaceae > Cryptomeria > Cryptomeria japonica. Next base: position 194,670,201 of record NC_081407.1, on the reverse strand, counting down.
TTCCAAAAGTAAATACGCTGAAGTTATGGTACCATTGTCAGACAAGGACAAAGGCAACATGCGATCAGAAGATTATACCATATAGGTTGTGGAGCTCGGAGTGGAGACACATGAAAGTGTGAAATTAGATTCTCAGACAGCCCTTAATTCTTTGTTAAGAAGACTGGATCAGGAGAGGGATGAGAAAAATAACCTTAAGTAGAAGTGTGAGCAGCTGACCAACGTCCTCTTAAAGGTAACACAATCTTCTCAAGAGGTTGAACCTATAGGATCATCAATAGATACTGAAGCTCTCAAGAGGATTGAGCAGGTAGGAGCTAAAGGCAGAGTAATGGACGAATGGATCTCGCGGCTAAGGTCAGAAGGCTCTCATCTTCTGAGTTCAACGGTGGAACTATTGTCTGATTATGAAGTGATCCATAATCGGATGCAAAGACTCAAAACCTCTTTATCCCAGGAAATTGAGGAAGTTGTGAAAAGCACTACCCTTTGGAGCAAAATGGAGGATTTCAGGATAGATGTCCTGATTGAGAACAAGGTAATTCCCACAAGGGAGAAGTATATTCAGATCTTATCATTATTGTCTCATAAACAAGAGACAATGAAATTAATGATTGCAGAGCTGGATCGTGAAAAGAAAGAAGGTGATGATGAGGTTAACCTTATTTTTGCTAAAGTAGGTGATCTCCCTTGCTATTTGTATGATGGTGACCAAAATCTCGTCACTGCTGAAGTCATCACCCAAGAATTTCTTTCCTTGATGGACCAATGCATGGGACAAGACTTCTCGCTTGATACATTTGATAAATTGCTAGAAATTTAGGTTAGCTTTGAAGTAGTCACATCCATAATAAAGGATGTTAAGAAGAAGCACGTGAAGATTCAAGATGTAATGTCCTGCATTCAAATCATCACAAGTTCTACCTTGATGCTGAATGAATCAGAGGTTAAAGCCATCCTCGATAAGTTCGAAGGTTTTCAGAAATCCAATGAAGAAGAGAATCAAGAATGAAGTTCCCCAAGTTCCCCCTTTTGGCACTCTTTCTTCATGCAACTGCCTACCTTGATGTCGAACGAATCAGAGGTCAAAGCCATCCTCGCTAAGTTCGAAGGTTTTCAGAAATCCAACGAAGAAGAGAATCAAGAATGAAGTTCCCCCTTTTGACACTCTTTCTTCATGAAGATGCACCAATAGATGTTGTCAATTTTTATGTAGCTGCACGTTTTCTTTATGTAGTAGTTGTATTAAAATGGGACTGTGCGGTTGATCAAGTCAACTGTGCCCACCTTTTTCTCAACTTCTTTTCCTATATAAGGAGGACCTTTTTGTAAATATTTTATCTTTTTCATGCTTAGCGAAACTTTGCTGGATTTTTATCCCAATTAAGACTTTGGGCTTTTGTGGTGAGAATTCAATCAAACAAATAAAGAAAATAGTTTTGTTGATTGCAAACTTTGTGTTGTATCAATAAATTTGTTTATATTATTTAATGTTCCTATGTCCATTGAATACATATTATCTTTACTTATTTGATCTTTAAGATATTGATACATGGTTAAAGAGCTCTCAAATCTTGCCAATAGACTTTGTGCTCTTAGCATACTTGAGAAATCTGCTAATAAAGGAAGTAACTTGTAGTAAGCTTTGTATTGCTGCGGTTATTAGTAGTTTAATGGATTAGAAATCTATACTTGAAGATTTTGTGCTTTAATCTAAGTTTCTAATCGTTTGATTTGTAACAATTAGTGTGAATTAGTGTTACCATAAAGGAGACTTTGTGCTGCTTAAAAGTAACTCTTTGTGTAGTTTGTTAGATTACTAGTTCTTTTCTTTAAGTATCTGAAGAGGTAGAGAAATTGTAACTAGGTGAAGGGAGAATACATAAACTCTGAAAAAATAGAGTTATATGCCCAACACCAACCCACAAATTTAATTTCTTGTTAATTAGAGGAGAAATTTCATAGGGAACCTCCCCTTGATGAGAGGAGAGATTAATTTCTTAGCATAGCGTTGTGTGAATTTTATGTTTTGTCATTAGTACGCTGGTGACAAAATATTCACCCAACAATGTGCAAGTCAAGAAAATATCAGATTGATGGGAAAAGCTCAATATACTGGGGGAAAAATCAGTGTCTGGGGGAAAGCTCAGTGTGATGGGATGATCCTTATTCATGGTTTGGAATATAACCCATCATCTTGATGGGAGGAAGAAGTTTTATGGGTGACCAATGAAAGGAGATGTAAAAGAAAACAAGGCAAATAATACATGCACATATAGGAGAGAGGTGATAGGTATGGTAGGGTTGAATGGAAAATTAATGGCTTACATCACTAAAGAAATATGGATCCGGTGAGGTGTGGGGGAGGTGCGATGAGCATCCAAAGAGATGGTGGATCTAAGTTATTTACTTTGGTTCCCAAGAACAGGATGTCACCAAGGTACTTACCCATAGCACCACATAGTGGTTTTTACTGATGGGCGAAATGATTTTTCTTTACTTTTTGAATTTTTTTGTATTTTTCTTCTTTTTCTGATTTTTTGATCATTTTCTGAGTATGAAAATTGGGATTCCCCAAAAAATAGGCATAAAATTTATTTAGGTGTAGGATGTTCACGGGCTCATGCAAGGGTTCTCCTTCAAGTGTAACCAACTGATATGCTTCAAAACCATATTTTGTAGTAATGACATAGGGTCCCAACCAATTAGGCTTGAATTTGCCCTTCTTTTCTCGATCTTGAAGATTCTTCTGATTTTCTAGAAGGACAAGGTCGCCAATGTCAATTTCCCTAGTCTTGACCTTCTTGTTATAGCTGAGTCGAAGGAAATTCTAATAAACTCAGAGATGAATCAAGGCCTTGAGATGTTGTTCATCTAACAATTCAAGCTTTTGTAATCTGGCTGCTTTGTATTCTTCATCAAGAATAATGTTTTTTAGGGACACTCTTAGTGAGGGGATCTTGATCTTAAGGGGAAGGACAACTTCAAAACCAAAGACTAGGGAATATGGGGTGGCTTCTGCAGGCATGCAAATGCTTGTGTGATAGGCCCAAAGGGAAAGATGGAGTTGCAAGTGCCAATCATGACCAACTTCATTGACTATCTTTTTGAGGATTTTGATAAGAGTTTTGTTTGGAGCCTCACCTAACCATTGCCTTGCAGATAGTATGGAGTGGAAAAGTGGTGTTGGATGGAAAATTTCTAGCATAGATCTTTGACATCTTGATTCTTGAAATGTCTACCATTATCTGTAATGATAACCTTTGCGATTCCATAGCAGCAAATTAGGTAATTTAGGATAAATTTAGCAATTTGTTTGCCAGTGGTAAAGGTGAGTGGTATGGCTTCCACCCACTTGGTGAAGTATTACATGACATTTTTTTATGAATTTGTGGTCATTGGGTGAGGTGAGATGTATTTTTCCAATGAGATCAAGCCCCCACTATGAGAAGGGCCAAGGTGTAATGAATGATTCCAAATCTTGAGATGACTCATGAATCTTATCACCATGTTTCTAATAAGGCACACATTTCTTCACAAAGTGATATGCATCTTGTTCCATTGTAGGCCAGTAGTATCATGTGCACAATAGCTTCTTTACAGAGTGATTCCACTTAAGTGTGCCCCAAAGATACCTTCGTGTACCTCATGTAATGCTCGTTTGGCCTCCTCTTTGTATAAACACATTATGAGGGTTCCATCAAAGTGCCTACAAAAAAAGGTGTCTCCAAGGATAGTGTAACGGGCAAATCAATGAATGAAAGTTTGTCATTCAGTTTTGGTAAGGTGAGGGATGATGGTATTCTTGTGAAGGTAGGCATAAGTTTCTTGATACCAGGGAGAGTCGGGACTAGCAAGGCCATAGACCATGTCAAACTCAAGAACGTTGTATGTTGGGATCCAGAGGTGCTCACACTTTTGATTATTTTTCGGCATCTGTAAGAGGGAGCCAATAGTATCCGTAGTGTTTATAGTTTTGTTGTTTGTCTGGGGAATCTGGTCAAACTAAATGAAGGATAAATGTTGTTTAAAGTTCTCAAGAATGTGGCGATAAGGGAACAACTTTGTCATTCTTTGTTTGGTACTCATCATTGACTTGTTTAATGACAAATTGGGAGTTTCCATACACATGAAAATCAATGATCTTCCATTGAATGACCAAACAAAGACCAGTAATAAGAGCCTCATACTCCACAATGTTATTTGTGCATGCAAATTCTATTTTTTAGGATTTGGGAATGCAATATCCTTGAGGGGTAACTAGAAAAATGCCTCCCCAATCCATATTGAGTGCATGAGCCATCAAAGTAAAGTTGCCACTTGGTAGACTAGGTGATTGTCATGCTAGAGTCATCAGGGAATTATGCAATCAGTGGGTGATCACCTTGTACAGGAGTATCGACAAGTTGATTAGCGATGACTTGTCCTATGATTTTCTTTTGGTCCATGTACTCAATGTTGAATTCGATTAGTAGCATAACCCACTTAGTTGTTCATCCTGTAAGAGCGACCCCTGTGTGCTAATGATTCCCCCAGATCCATTGAGGTAGCATAGATGTACAAGAGAAGTGGTTGTCTTGGACTAGGAGGCATTAACATAGGTGGGCATGCTAAGTATTCTTTGAGCTTGTTGAAGGATTTCTGGCACAAGCGATCCCACTGAAACTTTGTGTGCTTTCGCAGGAGATGGGTAAACATATGACACTTGTTTGCAAGCTATGCTTTGAACCAACATATGGATTGGTGTTTTCACTGTAGCCTATGCAATTGCTTGAGTGTCTTGGGAAGATGCATTTCCATAATTGCTTTTACCTTGGCATGATGCACTTCGATTCCTTTCCAGAAGTAACTTGAAAGACACATTTCTTGGGATTAAGTATTTGCTTGTATTTCTCCAATCTCTCAAAGATCCTCCTTAGAATTGCAATATGGCCTTCACGTGTTTTGACTTACCTAAGATATCATCCACATAATCCTCCATAATGTCATGTAATAGATCATGGAAGATTGTGGTCATTGCTCATTGATAGGTGCCACCTGCATTTTTCAATCTAAATGGCATGACCTGATAGCATAATGTTCCCCATGGTGTGGTAAAGGTTGTCTTGTGTTGATCTTCATCAATGATTTTGATTTGGTTATGTGTGGGGGAAAAAGTGACACTAAGCAAACATGCCTTAATCTCACTTTCAATCACACATTTATGGAATACGAAAGAGCCTAGAGGTATCACACAATTGGCTACTTCTTTTTGTGGAAGAGAGAGCCACGGGCTACCTATTAGGATTTCTATTCCTTTGTTGTAATTGAAAGATAAAATGATGCAAGTTCAATCCCTAACCCCAAAGTGCAAGTATGAACTAATAACAAGATTGCAGAATTGAACTTAAACAATGGAAAGCTGTAAACACAAGGACAAGGCAAGAATGCAAATGCGTACCCGGAGTCAAAATCTGAGTGAAAATGTTCGGGACGGGGGCGCGGGCGCCACTGTCCTGATTCTGCCCCTGAAACTGCTCCGGAAACTATTGTTTTGCAACCTGGAAAGCTGTCAAAAATGCTGAAAACTGATGTCTGTCAGGAGGACCAGGGTGCCCAGCGCCCCTGTCCCAGGGACCAGGGCGCCCAGCGCCCCTGTCCTGGCAGAACCAGGGCGCCCCACGCCCCTATCCTGGTCTTTTGCTCTGAAATTTGGTGTGAAGTTCTGTCTCCGTCTGCTTCTTCCGGATCTGCAACTTGCGGCGTCGTCTGAATCCCGAAAGCTGCACTTATATCTGAAAAGGTGTTTTGGGCGGCTATATAGGGTTTTGCCTTAGTCAAACCCCCGCTTTGGTGATTTCCACCTCCACGAATAGCCAAGTTGTATTGTAAAAGTAATGTGTGTGCAAACCTTGTGTGTGTGCAAGATCTAAAATGCAAGGAAGCAAACTAGAGCAACCTAGAAAGTAAACCCTAATTGCTTGTAAATGATAATGTAAATGCTCTAAATCAAGATGCAAACTGATCTAAAGCATGGATAAATGATATATTGAAGCTTATGCAAAGACATGAAAACAACATGAAATCATACCCAACCCCCAAGGGAGAGGTACAAGCCAATCTTCAGTCGGTAATCTCCTATTGTTCTTCAATGTCTTCCAAGCCCTAAATGGATGAATGGATTTGATAAATGCTTTATGGATGGATGTTGAATGTTGTTGAAGTCTTCAAAGATCTGCTCTTTCACTGCATAGAAGGTCCCTGAAAACAAAATTCTGGATCCTTTCAAATGAAGAAAGAGAGCTCTTATATATGAAACCCTAGGTCTTAATTCCAACTTTTGGCCGACCTAGAGATTGAATCTCCTGCCAATTTCTTGGGGTTAAGCTTTATTTTATGATTGGATCGCGCTCCTAAAATTTTGGGAAAAATGTCCGGGACCATGTGCACGCCGGGCGCCATGGTCCCGACAACTTTTCACCAAATTTTCAGGGCCGTCGGATATGATGATTTTAGAGCGAATCCCGAAGTTACAGGTGATTTCGAGATGTTTTGACCCCTGAAATCAAGCCCCCAAGTTCAAAATAGGACCTAATTAGGGTTTTTGATTAAATGATGTATTGGAGGAATAAAATGAAAGGGGCACACTTTAATGAAAGGGCCCAACTTTATGATGTGGAAGATGATGAAATAAGACCTTAGACCTAATTAATTTAATTAATTAAGTGCTAAAGGGGAAATGCAATGCAAAATGCAAAATGCGCCAAGGCGGGTGCTAAACTAGGTGTGAAATTGTACCACTTTGGCAAGTGCGTACAATTTACGACGCTACAGGTTATAACCTAAGAAACCATCCATCAAAAAAAGCATCTCATTTTCGATAGTAAGGTCAACTATCATACCAATGTTCGGGAGAGGAAAATCATCCTTTGTACATGCCTAATTGAGATATCCGAAGTTGGTACATATGCGAATGCCCCCAGAGGACTTGCCAATAGGTACAATATTCAAGACCCATTCTGGATAATCAATGGGTTGTATGAAGCCAAAATTGAGCATATTTTGTAACTCCACTTTAACCAGTAGGGCAATTTGAGGGTGCATCTTATAGAGTTTTTGTTTGACTGGTTTTGCATCTAGTCGGACAACAAGGTTGTGCACCACTAGCTTTTGATCTAAGCCTGGTATGTTAGCATAGGACCAAGAAAAATTGATATGTGTCTCTTTGAGGAAGTCTACAATGTTATGCTTTTCTTGATCTGTAAGCGACTTAGCAACAAGCACATACTTTGGATTGTCTTCGGCACCGATGCCGACATTATCGATCTCTTTGATCAGAAGTGAAGATCTCTCATGTAGCGGGAGAACCATGGTAGGTAGGTCAAGTTCATCATCTTCTAGTGCCTGATCTAGGTTTTCACTAGAAGATACACCCTTTCTTTTTACCTTTTCAGTGTCCAATTGTGCCTCATTGAGGCTTTCACTAGGGGACTTTTTCTTTTTCTTTTTATTTTCACTTTTGCAACTAAGGGAGTTGACCTGACTACCAAAATATGCTCCCCTATTTTGTTGGATTCTGTTGACAGTCGTGTGATCTTAGAGGTTGCACATGTTTAGTAATACCAAAAGGGCATGATCGTCAACACAAATGTCAAGAGTTGGTGACCCTTGTTGGTCCCAGTCAATTAGTTCAGGGTGTACAAGGGGAAGGTCTGATGGGGTGGAAGGATTGACAAGAGTAATGGTGTTTATGTAGGAATCATCCAAAAGGTCATCAAGATATTTGAAGGGCACTTTATGGAACTCCTCTTCATTAGAGTCACCGACGTCAGAGGGAAGGTTTGTCAGAGCACTAGTGATGGTAGCTTTAGGTACTGAGGAGTAACCTAGGCGTGCTTGTATGAAGTTGGTGAGATGGGTGCTTTTCTTCCTTGTTCCTTAGGTCCAAGACCATGTCCTTTATAACCCATCTTCTCTACTATAGTCGATGCCTTAGGATACATTTCTTTAGGAATATCTACAAGTGCTTCATTTTCTTCTCTGTAAAGCCAAGAGGTGACATCAGTTTCAAGACTTTCCTCATCAAGTGGGCCCCATTACTGGAAATTGGTTTTCTTACATTGCATGGTAGGTTTCTTCTGAATCTCAATTTCTCTAGGCCTACCATAAGACTTTGGAAGGAGGGAGATGTCCCACATAAAAGGTGTTCTAAAGGGTATATTCTCCATAGCCATTGTCAACGATCTTGACCTTTATCTTAGGTTGGGTGGAGGTGGATGCGACATTGGAAGTGTTAGATGGTGGTGGTGAAGCAGGTGTGTTGAGTGGACAATGGTAAGGATGTTTTCCATCAATGAGTTTGCAATATTGAAAAGGTTGTGGATCAAATAGGATGGTGATTTCTCTACCATTGTATGGATATTTTAGGCATTGATGGTAGGTGAATGTAATGGCTTAAATGGAATAGATCCATGGGCGACCAAGGAGTATGTTGTAGGGGAGTTCAAGGTCCAAGACTTGATAGGTGGTTTCAATTGTTGCAGGGCTCACTTGAAGAGGCAGTGTGATAGTGCCTTTTGAGACCCTTTCTGCATCATCATATGCTTTTATTGTGATCTTACCATATATATCAACCAGATCTTCAAAGACCCAATTATTTGATTAATTTGTATGTACAGAGGTTTAGTCCAGATCCACCATCTATAAGGACTCTCTTTATTTTGTGTTTATGTACAATGGCTTCAATATGAAGGGGTTTATTATGAGAGGGGTCAGTGGAGGGAGCATCTTTAGAGGTAAGACCAAGTGATGCTAGGTAGTGAGATTACCTATCAAGCCCTGAAATTGAGCGACGTTAATGTTGTTAGGGACACGATATTCTAGTAGGGCCTATTCAACTATCTTTTTATGGACGAGCGAGGTCTTTAGAAGCTCAAGGATGGAAATTTGTGCAGGCATCTTGCCAAGGTGGTCAAGGATGTTGTAACAATTAACAGGTGATGTGGAAGTTAGAGGAGGAGGAGGAGGAGCTCCTTGGATAATTACTATCCCTCGGTGGGTGATGACATTGCAATTGTTTTAGGTAGATTGATTGGAGGGTGAAGCACCTTGGATGACTATCTTAGGTGGAGGTGGTTTGCTGGGTGACTATGAAGGATGAGCTCCTTGAATGGTTACCCTTGGTCTAAGAGGTGTTGATGTGGTGTCAACTCCTTGGATAGTGATGGTGTTAACATAGTTGTCGATAGGTTCAGTACATCCTACCAAGGGGTCAAAGCCAGTGGTATTGTTGGTATAGTCATAGGGAACCAAATGAGATGATGAGCCTTTGTCCTTACCATGTTTGGGGAAGGGGTCTTGGTACATCTTAAGCTTATCATTATAATTATTAGGCTTAGCAACCACACACTCAACATCAGTCTTGTCGATAAGGTTATGAATGTAGTTCTTGAGTTTCATGCACTTGTGTGTATCATGACCTTGGACACGATGGTATTCACAATATTCATTCTCACTATACCACTAAGGTTTAGGTTGGTTAGCCTCATATGGATGAGGCATGGGGAAAATAATGGTACCAACCTTGACAAGCTTCTAGAAGACAACCTAAATGGGTTCAACAAGTGGAGTGTATTCATGTTGAGGTTGATTATTGGGATGGGATGATTGGCCAGGAATGGAGATATTGTTACGAGGCTTGGATTGGTTCTGTGAATCAAATTGTCTATTTGATTGATTATTGGTGGTGGTAGGCTTAGTTGGGATAGTCAAAGTCTGGACGTGTTTGGTGTCAATGATCCCATCATTGACAACATTCTTGTTCTTAGACGAATACCTAGACTTGTCATTGGACGAGGAAGACCCTTGGGAATCTTTCTGGTAAGGCTTTAGGACACCCTACTCTAGGAGGACTCATTTTAATGCTAAGCCTTTCTAGGTGACTTTCTCAAAGGTTTCTAGACATTGACATCTCAAAGGACAGGACATTTTTGGGATAAGGTTGCATTGAAACAACTCAAAATGATAAGATTCAAGTATAGGTATTTGCCCAAGCATCAGAAGAAGCACCTATTGAAAGGGGTAGGGGAGAGGGAAGCGTCTCATGTCCCATGGGAACTTTAGAATAAGATGTCATCATATTTGCATAAAGTTGGCAAAGGTCTCTACAGTCCTTTGCTTTGTGTTGTATCAGTCTATTATAGAAGCATTGTTCTCGATGTTGTACTCATAATGTGATACAAATTTTTTAACCAGGTCATGGAATGACTTAATTGAACCGCGAGGTAAAGCTAAGACCCAAGCGAGAGCCAGTCCACTAAAACTCTTTGGGAAAAGTCTTCCCAAGTAGATGTCACTATATGTAACCTTGTTGGTGTAAATAAATATTCATTATGGATATTATTACACTTTACTTAAGTTAACTTAGGATAATGCATCTCTTCGTAGTTTGGATTTGAGACACTTAGGGAAGTGTGCACATAGGGATAGAGCTTGTAGGAGAAATTCCACCTTTTGTGGTCTTATTTTGCTGTTACACTCCACATTCGGTGGGTCATCCACCTCTTGTGGAATATTATATTATTTCTCCTACCTACCCCTAGTATTTCTTACCTACCCTTGTTTCTCATTGAGCCACATGTCATGATTGTGTGCTCGTACATCCATATGGCCTTGCCTATATAAGAAGGCCTATATTCATTGTATTGGTAAGAATCCAGTTGATCATTTTTCATATTGATGAGAATACAGTTTGTTCTTGTCATTCTTTTGTCTCTATTTTAATACTTTTCATTATGCCCTTGATCTTTGCAAAATCTCACATGGTATCAGACCAATTGGGGCTTCATTGATTGATTTTTGGAGACATCGTGGAAGGCTTCTATTTTCGGATCTGAGGGACTGCATTTTTTGTAGGCATCTTAGAGCATTTTCAACCTCACCATTGCATCCGAGATGTCGTTTCCATAAAAATCGAGTATAAATTCGACCTATTTTGGCGAAAATCGATTTTTGGGTGTGGAGGAAATTTTCTGCCCAATTCGGGCGGCATGGTACAAAATTTTCGGATTTTTTTCAAAAAAAAAAAAAATTCTGAAAATTATTTTCCAGTTTGAAATTTTTTTTTGAAAAAAAAATTAAAAAAATTGAAAATTATTTTTGGGATCCGTACCTTCTGCCTAGTCAGCAGTGCATAGTCAACAGAACCCAGTCAGCGCTCAGTTAGCATTTTCTTTGGAAAATTTTAGACCCCTCTCTGTTGAGCAGTTTAGATTTTTGGGTCAATTTTGGAGGCCCATAACTTGCTCAATTTTGCTCCTTTTTTGGTGCATTTTTTTTTTATTTGGGCTAATTTTTCATGCTCTTCGCAGTGGTGTGGTTATTTTCTGGTTTTGGTGCACAGCTGTTATGGAATTTTTGGATTCTCTCAGCTGTACCTGTCCAATCCTCAATTCTGCAACTTCAAAGGCCTCGTTTGAGCTCATAAGACCTCCTTTTCAGGTGCCGTTTTTTTTGAAAGTGCATTTTTTTTGGTCTACTTTTATAATATATGATCAAATTTCAGAGATTTTGAGTAGAAGTTGTACTTTCAGATATTGGTCTTATTTGGCCTATTAGGTACTTGTAAAGTGCTTGGATCTTAGTTTAGATCTCTTGCATTATTAGTTTGAGTCTCTTTTGGCCTTATTGAGGTAGTTGTAAAATTGAAATCAGAAGTCCACTTTGCCATTTTTTGCAAGTGGCCCATTGTACATGCACTAAGTATAAAGTGCCAAATCATCACTTTTGGGGGGGTTCTTTGATTGAGTGAATTTGGGGGGGTGTCTTGTGTGATTGTGCCTCTCTTTCCTTGTGCTCTTTCATTTTTTTTGCAATGAGTCCTCATAAATTTCCACCTTTAACTCCACATAATTATGCATCATGGAAAATTAAAGTATGGAGTAAATTAATGGAAAAGAGTCTCACGCATTACATAGATGGAACAATAGCAACACCACTTGATCCTAAGGCTGATCTTAATGCTCAATTAGAATGGATCACTAAGAATTGCATGGCTCTTGGAACTTTGTGCAAGTATGTATCAGATGACCTCATCTTTCATATTGAAAAGTGTACTACAATCAAAGATGCTTGGGATATGTTTTAGAAATTGTATGGTCAAGTTGATGAAATCAGAGGTTATAAGATTGACAATGAGCTCACCAACTTGGATCCCAAGAGTTTTGATACAATCCAAGATTATGTCACCAAAGCAAATGAGCTAAGAGCAAAGCTTAAGGATTGTGGAATTGACAAAAAGGATGCTCAGTTGATATTCAACTTGTTGGACAAGTTTACACCAGAATATGCAGCATTTGTGTCTAGCTTCCAAACTCATCGTTTGACAGTGGGGAGTTCCTATGTTATGCCTTCATTTGATGCTTTCACAGAAATGTTGATATTGGAACAATCTAAGTTGTTGAACATGGGACTTCTCAAGTCTTCAAAGTCCAAGGCTTTGGTGGCTAGTCAAGAGAATCAAGGAAGTCAAGGCAAAGATTCCAACAAGAAGAAGAAGCAATCCAAGTCTAAGCCACAACAGGAAAAAGGACAATCATCCTCTCCATCACAAGGCAATTTTTCATCCTCTTCCAAGAAGGGGACACCACCTAAGAAGGATAAGCCAACTTGTGCATATTGCAAGAAGTATGGTCATGATGAGCATCGATGCCACACAAAACAAGTTGATGAGTTAACTAATCTTCTTAAGAAAAACAACATCAACTTGCCATCCACCTACACAAAGAAGGATTCATCTCCTTCCTCTTCCTCACATTCTAATGGAAAAGGGCAAGCATTTGTGGCTACAACAGGTTCTTCACAACAATGGATACTTGACTCGGGTGCTTCATATCACATGGGTTCTACAAAGGAGCAGTTTTCTTCATTGGAGCCATCTAAAGTACCTCACATTTACATAGGTGATGATACACAAGTAGAGGTTGAAGGGAAAGGTTCAGTTGACATGGATGATGAAACATTTGAGAATGTTCTCTATGTTCCTAACTTGTCTACCAACCTTCTCTCTATCTACCAAATCACTCACTATGGAAATGGGAAAAAGGTTGAGTTTACACCACATTCAATTGTGGTAAAGGAACTTGATGATGATGCCTTGGTAGCAGTGGGACAAGTCAATGACAACTCAAGGCTTTATTCATTCTCCCACTTTGTGCCAAGTTCACCTTCTAGAGCCTTGCTTACTCATTCAAATTCTGAAAGTAAGCTATGGCATGAGCAATTTGGTCACCTCAACTACCACTATCTTCAGCAGCTCAGCACTAAAGACATGGTCACAGGTCTACCTCGAATCAGTTTTTCAGAGGGTGTATGTTCAGGTTGTTCCATGGGCAAGCATCCCGAGGAGAAGTTTGATAAAGGGAAAGCTTGGAGAGCTTTGGAAGTTCTTCAACTTGTTCACAGTGATGTAGCAGGTCCATGTCCAACACCTTCATTTAGCAAGGCCCGCTATGTCCTCACCTTCATTGATGACTACTCTCGCTTCACTTGGGTCTACTTTCTCATTCATAAGAGTGAAGTATTTGACAGATTTCAGGACTTCAAGACTCGTGTGGAGAAGCAATCTGGGAAAGTGGTGAAGATTCTTCGCACAGATAATGGAAGGGAATATGTGAACAAAAGACTTGAGGATTTTTGTACATTTGAGGGAATTGATCTTCAGCATTCTGTCGCATACACTCCACAGCAGAACGGAGTTGCAGAACGCAAGAATAGAACTCTCAAAGAAATGGCTAGTTGTATGATTCATGCACGTTCTCTTGATCCCGCCTTTTGGGCCGAGGCTATCAGTTGTGCCACACACATTCAGAATCAGGTTCCTCACAAAGCTTTGCAAGGTATTACTCCTTTTGAAGCTTGGGCTGGTAGGAAACCGATTGTGAGACATTTCAGAGTCTTTGGGTGTCCAGCATGGGCTCGCATACCTCCGCAGAAATGCAAGGCATTGGAACCATAGAGTCGACCTTGCATATTTGTCGAATATCCTGAGGGTGTTAAGGCATATAGATTGATGGATCCTGAGACACATGAGGTGTTCATTGAGAGGAGTGTCCACTTTGAGGAAAGCTCTCCTAGCTTAGCCTCTCTACCTCCTCCACCTTCCTCCATTGTGGATAGTGATGCTAGTGATTCAAATGATGAGACTCATTCAACTCCGACTTGCAGGGTTACACCTCTGCAGGGTCCACTTACAGTTGAGGAGCCTCATTCTCCACCTCCACCTAGACCTCGTTGGGCTCGACAGACACTTGAGTCCACGGGTTCTCTTGTTGGGGATCCTTCAGATACACGAAGAACTCGATCACAATATCAGGATCTTCCACATGCATTCATTGCTACTGCTTCCAATCCACAGACATTTAGGGAAGCATCTGGGGTTCCTGAGTGGGACCAAGCTATGGAGGAAGAGTATAGTTCCTTGATGAGGAACAACACATGGGATTTAGTCCATCTCCCTAAGGGGAGAAAGATGGTTCGATGTAAGTGGATCTATCGGACCAAGTTTGCAGTAGATGGTAGTGTGGATAAGTACAAGGCTCGACTTGTTGCATAAGGTTTCTCCCAGGTAGCAGGTGTTGACTATACTGAGACCTTTGCGCCTGTAGCCAAGATGAACTCCATTCGCTTGACACTTGCTATTGCTACAGCTCATGGTCGGGCTGTACATCAGATGGATGTGAAGATTGCTTTTCTTCATGGTGATCTTGATGAGGAGATTTATATGGAGCAGCCACAGGGTTTCATCCAGGATACTTCCTTGGTTTGCCAACTAAGGAAATCTCTCTATGGCCTTAAGCAGGCCCCCAGGGCTTGGTATGCCAAGATGGATTCCTTTCTTCTCTTCGCAGGGTTCACTAGGTGTCATTCTGATCCAAATGTCTACTTTTTGCGACAGGATGACTCTCACTTGATACTTGTGCTCTCTGTTGATGATTTGATCATTACAGGGAGTACTGCATCCATCATTAGCAGGGTCAAATCTGCTTTGCATGACAGCTTTGCTATGACTGACTTGGGTCTTTTGCACTACTTTCTCGGGATCGAGATTTCACAATCACCTTCTGGGATTACACTATCACAGTCCAAGTATGCTCTTGATCTACTTGCATGCTTTCATATAGTAGATTGTAAGTCTGCACCGACTCCCTTTCTTTCTGGAGTCAAGCTTGAGGCTCAGTGTTCTTCTCCACCAATTGATGCCACTTTGTATCGTCAGCTTGTGGGTAGTCTCATCTACTTGACCCATACACGCCCTGATATTTCATTTGCAGTTGGCATGGTTTCTCGCTTCATGCAGGAACCACATGAGCTTCATTGGAAAGCCGCCAAACGCATCCTCCATTACATCCAGGGTACACATCACTATGGGATTCACTATGCAGCAGGCACAGGACTTCACTTGGTTGGTTAGACAGACTCTGATTGGGCTGGCGATCTTGATGATCGTAAGTCTACTTCCGGTTATAGTTTTCACCTTGGTTCATGCCCCATTTGTTGGGAGAGCAAGAAGCAGCATGCTTTTTCTCTTTCTTCGACTGAGGCTGAGTATCGAGGCGCTGTTAACGCAGCGACTGAGAGCATTTGGCTCCAGCAGATTCTCACAGAGTTTGGGTTCACCACTCCACAACTGACAGTTCTACATTGCGACAATCAGAGTGCTATTGCAATCTCGAAGAACCCGGTCCAGCACCAGCGAACCAAACACATCGAGATTCATATGCACTATATTTGAGAGCTGATTCAGGAGCAGGTCATTGATTTCTAGTATTGTCCTACAACGGAGCAGGTTGCTGACATATTCACCAAACCTTTCACCGAGAGTAAGTTCCAGCAGTTGCAAGCTCTCTTAGGGGTGCGGGATGTGTCATTAGGGGGGTCAGCTGACTTCTCCTTCCTCTCTTATGGGGGGGGGGACTTTTTCCTCTTTGAGGTTTTGTCCTTCTTCTTTTAGAGTCTTTTGTACTTTCATCTCTCTTTTGGGGGGGAGTTTTTTCCCACTGGGTTTTCTCCTTTTCTCCGTTTGTGAGAGATTGCTTTGCATAGTTTTGCTTGCATTTGCATTTTGTACATGGGTACCTATCATGGCCTAGTAGCCGGAACCCATCTTGCATTATTGACTTGAGTCTTCATTCCCCTAAGTTGCACTTAAGGGGGGGTGTTGGTGTAAATAAATATTCATTATGGATATTATTACACTTTCCTTAAGTTGACTTAGGATAATGCATCTCTTCGTAGTTTGGATTTGAGACACTTAGGGAAGTGTGCACATAGGGATAGAGCTTGTAGGAGAAATTCCACCTTTTGTGGTCTTATTTTGTTGTTACACTCCACATTCGGTGGGTCATCCACCTCTTGTGGAATATTATATTATTTCTCCTACCTACCCCTAGTATTTCTTACCTACCCTTGTTTCTCATTGAGCCACATGTCATGATTGTGTGCTCGTACATCCATATGGCCTTGCCTATATAAGAAGGCCTATATTCATTGTATTGGTAAGAATCCAGTTGATCATTTTTCATATTGATGAGAATACAATTTGTTCTTGTCATTCTTTTGTCTCTATTTTAATACTTTTCATTGTGCCCTTGATCTTGGCAAAATCTCACAAACCTCTCAGCAGGCAATGTAAAATTCCGTCACATGTTCCCTAGGGTCACCTTTGCCTTTGTAATTATCAAATTTAGGCATTTTAAAACCAAGAGGGTATGAAGCCATGGAGATGGAGGGATCATAAGGATAGGGACAAATTTCCTCAAAGGTATATAATTTCTTGCGGGTCCCGTCATTTAAGTTCTTAATGAGATCCTTCATGGCTTGAATTTCCCTGATGAGGTCAAGTGATTGATTTTGAACATTTGGGATATTTTGACCTAAATTAGACCTTGAGATATGTGTGGACACGACCAATATACCACCACTAATATATTGATAGGAGGAGATGGGGATTTGGGAAGTGCTTGGAGGACGTGAGGAGAAAATCACACTAATGGGTGGTAGACTAGTATTGATGTAGTTGGCAGAATTATGAAGGGGTGCAGATGATAAAGGTGGTCGGGAAATAGGAGGATTGGAAGTAGTAGCAGGTGCTGTGGTGGTGGGTTGTGGATTGAGAATTGGGTTGAGGAGAGGCCAATCAACAAAGTGTCCTTCCATACGTGTGTTAAAGATGGATTAGTCAAAGTCAAGAGGTAATCGGGCCCGCTATCTAATAAGCTCAGTGAGGAATCCACTAGGGTAAACTTTGATAAGTTTTTGCAACATTTCTCGATTGGAGGGATCTTCCAAAAAGCTCTTCAAGCATGGAGAATGTTTGGGTTGGTCAATGTATTCTTCATCTACTTGAACATCATGGTCAACATAGAGGTTAGGGTTAGGTAACTCACTAATTTGAGCAATAATTTTTTACTTTTGAGCGCACATGTAGACCATGCATGGGTAACCTCAAAATGACGAGGATAGGATGATGAATTGAAATTGGATGGATAGACTTGACTATGAAAGTGATGAGGTGATGCAAGATGAAAACAAGGACATGGACTTAGCAACTTTGTAATTGATTTTAGGATTGATTGAATATGATTGGATTGGATGAAGAGTTGGGTCCTTGGATTAGGACAAGTTTGATTTGGATTTAGATGACACCTTAATCCTTAGATTAGGACTAAGCAAGGTGTAGGTATTAATGATACTGGCCAAGAACAGGGTAACAACCAAGCTAGGCTAAATTTAGATCTTTCGATTAGGATTTGATTCAATTAAGTCTTCTCCTACTTATGTTAGGCTAAGTTCACAAGCAAGATTTGATAAGGATTAGGGTTTGGGTCAACCCAAATGATTAGGATTAATTAGATAAGGTACTTGAGATAGATAGTTTCTCAAGCACTGCACTAATTAGGGATCAACAAAGGATAAAGATATAATTTAGACTTCACAAAGTGTTGACCTTGGTTTAAGATTGATGATTGCTAGATGAAATTTCAATCGAAGGATTGATTATGTTCGATGTGCTAAGTCCTCAAAGATGGAAAGAAAATGATTGTGGAAGAATGGATTGATAATGGAAAGAAAAGGGAAGGCTACCCAAGACATGGAAGACACTCAATACATGATCTCTGGCTGAGGGAGGAGGGACAATGAGATGCAACCACTCCTATTGATTTGTTGGGACAAGACTAACCTTTGCTCAAAAGAACAGGTTCCCAATGTTTTTTGATCAAATTTGTTGATGAAACCATGGAGGTAATCGTGGAAACAGTGCAAAAAGACTTGGTGTTTCAACAAGAGATTTCAATTCTTGTACAAGAAGCTTCTACATTTTAATATTTGTTGAAGACTTGGCTTCTTTTTCTTGACTTGGTGGTGGATTGAATTTTTTGGATGCTTAAGGGAACATTGGTTATGGTGCATGGATACAGACTGACTAAGAATTCAATTCAGGAGCAGACAACAAAACAGAGGTGGAGACGACAAATTGTCAGCACAAATGATATTTTTTAGGGAAACAAAGATGACAATGTATGAGCGTAGATGACAAAATAGAGGCATAAACGACAAAATGCAATTTGACAATGACTAGGTGAAATTATGATGGATTTGGTTAAATTTTTTGGTCAAGTTTGTGAATGTTGGATTTGTTGTCTTGGAAAGAGATATCAAACAAGAAATATACGTTGGTCAAGGAGATGCGTGAAACAAGCGAGAAGTGAAGGGCCTAAATTAGCCCGATTTCACAAAATCACTGGTATGCACAATTGAAGACACACGAAAGCATGTACTACCTAGGCTGGAAAGAGGGTTCTACTTGTTGAGTCCCCACTTCGATTTCTTCAGATACTTAGAAAAAGGAGATAGAAAGAGATTCGGTGGCATTGACTCCCCCTTACACAACACACATTTCTTGGGCACACTAGAATCTCATACCCCGAAGATCTAGAGATCTTATGAACTGGGGGATATCAATCTCAATAGTGAATAGTATGATGTGGGGCGGATTTAGAGGTTCGACCTTCTACACCAACATACAAATAAGATTTTGGCTTCTACTACAAATGGTGTCTAGTCAACTTTCAGGGGTATACTGGTGTTTATACATGCATCAATTTTCTCAATTAAGAGGCCTCCCAACCCTTAGAGCAAGGGTTTAACATGTAACACAGACACAAGAGGAGTCATCCGCTGGTATAGAACAATGACACTAGGTGGTGATGACTTTTTTCACCCTCACAAATATTTGTATAACGAACCGAAAGAGTATTGTTTAGGCCGTTCCCTCTCACCCGCTTATTGCATCAGCAGGTAGGCCCTCTAAAGAAATACTAAGTAGTATTCTCACCCACCGAAGAGTGGAGAATACCACAAAATATTTCAAAATCTAACTATAACAAAAAGGGATAGGTTTTGCTTTTTGATCACCCAAGCTTTCGTGAGGGGAGAGCATATACCTACTATCCCATGCAAACAGAACAAACAAGTTTTATACTTACTAATGCATGAAATTGAAATCCTAACATACACTTAGTGGTAAAAAAGGTTTTTGACACATGAATCTGCAGCAAAATAATTAGTAGTTTGTAGATTTTTGTCTTGGTTGGTCAAGAAAGCTACAAAACCAGAAAATGATTAGCAAAAACCTTATGCAAGATTTACTAAGAGCAAAGATGTCGAAAAGTAGGCATAGCCAACAATCCATCTGCATAGGTGTTGAAATGCAAACGTCAACATAGAGGCACAGACAACGTTTTACTCTTTGCAGAAAAACAGTTAATTCTATAAAATCAAAATTCTTGTTGACTAGATCAAAATGCACAAAAAACATAAAACTATAATTATTAAATTTGGCAGATTTAGAGGACACAAACAAAATGCATTACTTTAATGATTTTTTTTGTTTGCTTTAAACTTTTTCCTATTTAAATGCTTTATTGCTAAAAATAAAAAATCTGCAAAGGAATTTTGTTAGGGCAGAGATGACAAAACTCCCTTGCGCAAATGTTGAATCTAAGGCAAAGACGACATTATGTAGGCACACAACAAAACACAAAACGTACAAAAATAATGATTAGATCAAAATATGTAGAGCGAAGACATCGATGTGTTTGCAGAGACAGTGAAATGCGGCCGCAAACGCCGACATGAAGCAGAGACGACAAAGTGAGACCTATGTGAACCTTCACAAGAAAAATCACAAAATCATTAAATTAAGGGACTTGGGGTCCCACCGAGCGTGCCAAAATGAGGATGAGGAAAATAAAATTAGAAAGATCAAATGCATGTAATATGAAATAAAGCACAATAAAGCATTACAAACATACAAACAATCTTGGTATACCTTCTTTCTTCACCTCCTCCGATTGAGTGGGAAGTGGAAGTGCACCCTTGATATCCACTTGATTTTCTCCTTAGGATTGAGAGATGTGGATTTCTCTCCACTACACAACAAGAGCATTAAATTATATGTTGGATGATGAATTGGCTATGACAAGATTTGGTCATAATATGGATGCAATGGGTGATTTCTTGACTTAGATGGATAACATGACAATGTAAAAAAGATGGATGAATTGAGAGGAGAGGAGACTCCAATTTATATATTGGAGGGACCCAAAATGGATGGCCAAGATTGAAGAGGAATGGAGGGCTAGGATTGAATGTGAGTGGGAGAGGACTTGAGAGGGCAAGTGGGAGATCCAAGAGATCGAAGTTAGGCTAGAAATTAGAAATAGGAAGAAGGTAAAAATGTAGGGAAAAGCCTTAGAGGGGTTCAAGGGTCACATTCACCAAAATATATGGGTACCAAAAATACCCTACAAATATATCTAGGGATTATAAATGGTTAAAATTTCAAACCCTTAATATATCAAGGATTTGAGTATGATTTGATTGATTGAAGTAAGTCAATAAAGACTATAAAGAGAAGTAAGATGGAATAGCATTGTGTCCATCAAAATTGGTGAAGGATGGACTTTGAGGTATGCTACAATGCTATCGAGTGTGTATTTGGAACTTGATATTAGATTTGAGGTTAAAAAAATTGAGATTTTAGGATAAAATTGTGACAATAATCTTCCAAAGGCACAATTTCATCCAAGTTTATGTAATTTCATCTTGAGAAAAAAGAGATTTTCATGGCTACAAACTTGATATATAAATGATGGTATCTCAGATAAGTAAAAATTTGGTTGTTGTAATGAGTATCGTGGGGCCTTCAATGTAAGGTTTGAAGTTCATGATTCCCTTGTGTCTTGTCAAGCCCCTAGACATAGTTAACATCAGTAGTAAAGGATATAAGTATTGCCAATGGAGATTTAAGGATTATAAATTGATAAAATTTTAGACCCTGTATATATCAAGGAACTAGGTATGATTGGATTGATTGAAGTAAGCTAACAAGATTTGTAAATTAATATGTGCTAAAAGGGAAGTGAAACATATTAGGGGTTTGTACCTCAAATTTGGTGAATGATGGACTTTGAGTGATGCTACATCACTTTATTGTGAGAAATTGAAACTTGATATTAGATTTGAGGTTTGGGGGAAATAATAAAATCAAAGAAATTGAGAGATCAGGATGAAGTTGTGATAATGTTCTTCTCTAGAGGCACAATTTTATTCAAATTTATGTAATTTTATTAGGAGCAAAATTAAATTTTCACAATCTAGAAAGTTTGTTTATTTGATGGTATTTGAGGTAAGCAAAAAAGTTGGTTATGCTAAGGAGCACGATGGGGCCTTCTATAGATGGTTTCAAATTCATGACTCCCTTATGTCTAGGCAAACCCCAAGACTTAGTGAACAATAGTAGCAAAATATATAAGGATTGCCAATGGATGTGGATATGGACTAGTGCTGAATGCCTCTAAATTGGTTGTTGATATCTTCTAAATTCTAATGAAAATTTATGAGTGGTTGTGTTTTTTTGGATACCATGAGATAACCTAGTGACCCAGCCCAGTGACCCAACAATGGATGTTGATAACTTGATCATTGTTAAAGCTTAATGCTAATTATTGATGAATGATGATTTATCCCTACATGAGGAAAACAAATTTTTTTGTCTCTTGATGCACTATGAAATACTATATCATGATGTGCAAGTGTACTAGGATGATGCCTTTATACACATAACCCTGTACATATAATTCAAACTTTTAATGCCTATATTGATAATTAAAATTTAGATTTTGAGATTATTAACCTTAAAAAGTAGAAATTTGAAGTTTGAGAACATGCAAAAAAGATTATATTTATGATATTGTTTAATAAATTGTATTGTGCTTGAAATCCATACTAAACTAGGAAAATTGATGAAAACAAAATTAAGTTGATTTTAAATAGAAGAATGAGATACAACAAAATGTTAGATAGAAATTTAGATGAATTAATACATCCAAAACACCAACCTAAAATAATATAAAATAAACGAAGCCATATGCAATTTTCGGACTAGAAGAAAACATAGAAAAATGAATGAATGACTGATTTTAATGATGTCTATGAGGCTAAACAACCTAAGGGACCAAAAGAAAAACAACCCTAAATCATCTTCATACTCTTTTCGATGTCGGATCTTCTGCTATGAATCTTGACCAGGAGGCTAGCAATCTAGTTGATCTTATCTTTGTCAAATAAGTGGTGCATGTTGTTGACCTTCAAACTATTTTCATACTAAATGCTGATATCCTTGTAGATTGCGCATTCCATGACAAAGTGTCATTCTATCTCCACCACACCCTTATTACAGAAAGTGCAAGTTCTTTCTTCCCAAACTTCCTTGGATATCCTCCATCTACCGGTCTCACATCTAAGGTGATTTGATCTAGTGCTCACTTGTGCAACTAACAAACTTGTTTTTTGAGTTAAATTCTTTGATGTAATATGCTTTTTTATGTCCAATGTGATTGATCTATGCTTTTTGAATTAAATTCTTTGATGTAGTATGCTTTTTTATGCCCAATGTGATTGATCTATGCTTTTTGAATTAAATTCTTTGATGTAGTATGCTTTTTTATGCCCAATGTGATTGATCTACATGACTTAGAAGAAAAAAGGGCTTAGAAGTCCATATGCAATCAAGAAACAGTATAACATAATATTATACATTTTAAAAGGATTACCAAAAATTAGAGATTACTACGCATTGAAAATGTTTCACGCGAGAGAGCTGAGATTTATGCTTAAACCAGAAAAACGCCCAGCAATTAATAGTGTACGTTAGCTTTAGCTGGAGAAAGATTAGAGAGTGCTGGAAATTGACCGTTGCACTGTGTTGCAGTAGAAACTAATTAGATCTCAAATCAGATCAAGAATGGCTTTGGCTTCCCCTGCTCCTTCGGCGTTATACAAACAACTCAAGGTATATAGATTACTCACATTGCATTTAGCTAGTTGATTTCTTACCGAATGATTAATTGTGTTCACTCTTTGATAATTCATAATACATCACAGAAAATTTTAGCTCACGCATTTTGTCATCTGATGAAAGCATTGCCAAGTAGCACCTTTCATCTAAAAAAATTCTGTGGATCTTACGTGACCTCTGTTCATAAACACCATTCCACTATACATCTTGGATTACCCTAGAGAACTAGAAATCGTTCGTTTAGTTGTGCTATATCTTTTTGAGAAATGCTGCTTAAATCCGTTCTTTAGCTAAGTAGAGCTTAATATATTTTCTGTCTAATTCACTCAGAACTTGTATCTGGCCTAAATCGACATTCACTCAGGGTTTTGAACTTGGCATTCCGTGCTAATACGAATCTATCATCTGCAAGTTGACATTAAATCACATATCTGGGGGCATAACTATCTTGTTGTGTTTTACAATGTTTTAATTACATTCCAGTTTGTTTATATAAATTTGGAGGAATTGGGCTACACATGTATTCCTAATTTTGGATTTGGGCTATACATGATTCATAATTTTGCAATCCATTGCAGTTTCAATAGGACTATCTGGTGAAAATTCCGACTGCATGGTAACCATTTAGCAAGATATGTTATGTTTTGATGGGCAATATGTCCGTTTCGTTGTAATTGGACCTTGCTTATCACTCGACGATAGACATGTAGACTAATTTCTATTTTGGTTTTGGTGAATTGGTAAATTCTCCTTATGGAACAACCTTTGGCTTAATTGTCACGACTCACAACCACGTCGTATCTCTTTCATCAAATTCATTCCAATTTGCATCCAGCTTCATTTATTGGATTACCACCACACTCAGTAAGTAGTGCCTGGTTAGCACTCAACTATAGGCATTTAGATTAATTTTAATTTTAATTTTTCTTTGAGTTGATGACTTCATCTGAAATGATAAATCCTCAGCTTAGTTGTCACAACCAAAGTTTATCACTTCCATCAAAGTGGCCCTGGACATGCATTCAACTTCATCTGTTGTTTTTACCACCACACCCATCAAATTCATCCCCAATTTGTGTCCAGCTTCATTCGTTATCACCACACTTGTTAAGTGGTCTCTGATTAGGACTCAAACATAGGCATTTAGACTAATTCTTCTTTTTTTTTGGTTGATATGGTGAATTCTTATTAAGGGATAACCCTTGGTTTATTTGTCAGAACCAAAGGGTATCTATTCCATTAAATTCTAAAGTATCTATTCTATCAAATTCACCCCAGAAATGCATTCAGCCTTGTGTGTTGTGGTACCACCACATTCAATGGTAGTAGTGAGTGGCCCATGCTTATCACTCAACAATACGCACATAGACAAATTTTGTTTTTATTTTTTTGTTGATTTTATAAGTTCTCTTTATGGGATAACTTTGAAGTCACGATCAATGGATATCGTTTCTATCATATTCATCCCTGACTTTCATCTAGCTTTGTCTGTCACATTCATATCATTTGAAGAGTCATTTTCATTAGTGTATTACTTGTAATGTTTCTCTAACTTGTTAAAATCTATATTTTTTAGTTTTGATATATGCTTTATTTGTGGAAAAATTGCAAACATTTTAGTGATGTTTGTTTTCAGTTTGAAGCCTGCTTTTTGTTTTAATTAACTAGTGCACAGTTTCTTTACAAAATTCAACAATCCAATAATATGGAACTCAGTTCTCAGTGTGTGGCTTGCTTGCCAATGACCATGTAATCCTTTCACTACAAGCTTTACAGATCTCAGATTGTTGTAAATGCAAAATTAACTGATACTGAGTGGTGTAGTTATAAAGAGCACAATGACCGACATGTAAAATTGGTAAAGATACTGAGACATGAACTGTATTTTGCTCAAGTTATGGTGCAGTTAAACAAGATTTATTAGAGATGCTGGTTAGGAAGTAATTCATCCATTTGCACGAGAATTGACCTACTGTATGTCAATAAACAAAACAGTTTGATCAGGCTTGCGTTCCATTGCATTGCATAAATGGTGTAAAAAAGTTATTGAAGCTTTGGAGATCTCTCAACCAACCCGTTGAAGTCAGAGTGCCTAATCATTATTACTAATTGTCCAATGATTCAGTGCTGGTCAAGCACATGTTTAAATTGACCTCAATGCTCTTTAGCATTATTTCAAATGCACTCAACAGCTTGTGGGTTTCCTCTCCTTTCTGGTATTCACGTGAAACATCTCCATATCTTGAAGTATCCCAATCCTTATGGTGCTGAAGAACAGTCTTCTCTAACCACCTCTGAATAAGCTCTAGATTGCTTCTGCAATTTTTCCTTAAATAAACATATTCTCTAGAATTTGTTATTCTCAATTTGTTCAGCGCCAATTTTATTTTATTAACTCATGTTTCCTCCATGTCCTCACAGAAGGTGCCTAAACTTGTCTCTATTAATAGCTGAGGACAGCTGTTCCACACATGGGACAGTTCACCGCAACCTCTTTCACAATTGCTTTGCTCAAGCATTTCTTGTGCTAAATGAAGACATCGGCTGGATCTCCTAACATATATTTCATCCAACTCCAATTCATTCTGTCATTATCGATTTTGTCCAAGTCTTTCTCATCAACAGTTCTTTGACACAATCAACTGTTCATGGAGGATGTTGTTAAAGCATATTGCTGTTTTGTTAGCCTGGTTTGTCAACCTTCTTGATAACCAGTTGTGAGTGTTCCTGTTAGAGTAAATAAAATCCATCTTATTGGGGTCCATTGAGTTACTAGTGTTGTTCAACTTGTTGTATATATACGATGGGATGTAGGCCATAGAGGGTTGACTCTCCCTATGCCATTGTTGTAATTTCCCAAATTTTTAAGGTGACATTTAATTAAATTGATTTTTATCAAGTTAACAAAATATAAATAAAATATTCATATGATGACTTAATATTAATTAATTTAATTGAATAACAATTAATTAGTAATAAGGCCACTTTATTTAATTAAGTTCTCCAGTCGGCTTGATCTTCTAGATGTTTCCTGGAGGGCTTTATAAGGAGGTCCTAGGGTGTTAGACACAATGCACCACTGAGAGGGGGAAGGGGTGAATCAGTGGTTCTCAAATCTTTTCCCTTTAGCAATCCTATGTGAGCACACCGGTTATTAGATCTACCTATGAACAGACTTACCGGTTAGAGAGGAGACTAACTCAGATGCAAACACTCACAAGGGGACATCACATAACACCAACATATACGAGGAAAACCCAAGATGGGAAAAACCTCGGTGAGAAATGCTGTTGGAGTCTACTGCTCCAATCCAGCCTCACAATGAAAACACAATTACAAAGTCTAGGGCACCAACCCAAGGAGCACCAACCCTTGACTTTAGGGCACTAACCCAAGGAGCTACAACCCTTGCACTGAGCTACAACTCAATGTTCATAAAATAAACATTAAATACATAAGTAGTTATCTTGTTACAAGTGAATCTTGCAACCTTATCATATATCTTACTCTGTCGGTGAGATACCTTCTCTGCTACACCGACTCACTTCTCTTGCTGCTCTTCACCTGCTGCTTCTCTGCCGATAAACCCTACCGGTTTACCTTTCTTCTGTTCTGCTCTCACTGAATCTTCTCCTCACTGCTCTACTCTTCACCGGTATTACACTCTGCTAGTTCTCTGTCTATCTCCTCTGCAACCTCCTTCACTTCTGCTCTGTTGGTATGAACACTACCGGTTCTTCTCTCCTACCGGTTGAACGCTTCAACTAGGTTCTCCCTTACTCTCACTCAATTCTCAGATGCTCGTTAAACACTTGGCTGATTTGCTCTTACACTTGCAGAAGTATCACACTTCGCAGTAGCACAATATTCTTCTCTTTTGCAGCAGTAAACAATCTCTTTTGGCCTTCATACTTATAGCCAGGTTTTCCCGCCAACGCTCAATTCAAAATCCTGGTAGTTAGGGTTTCCTCACCATCCTCGAGGCAAACCAAATCCAATCAGATCTTGCTCGATCTGATCACTCTGACATCCATCTGCACAACTCCGCCATTAACGCGCCTTCCTTCTTCAGCAACGTATAAACGATCTATCAGCATACTTCTTGGTCAATCGCCATTAATGGCATATGGGTTGCTTCAACTACTCTGATCTGCTCAATCAGTCTACCCTCGATCCTCTCTTGTCCATTCAATCTCGAGCCGCGCACTTCTGCACCTTCACCTCGAGCTTTGCAATCTCCTTTAATGTCGACCAACCCTACAACAACTCCAACGGTGTACATTCCATCTACCGTTGCATGCAAGCCCGCCACTCTAACTCCATGTGGCATCCATGTCGACTATCTGCCAGCTTGGCTCATCATGTCGGTCCAGGTGAGATCACCGACCAAACACTTGTACCGGTTCCTCTTTTCTGCCGGTTTACTATCTCTGCCGATATCTCACATTCTACCGGTTACCTCCTCATGTCTGCCCTTTGCTATATTGCCGGTGGAACACCTAAACTGGTCTTCAGGCATGACAAACTCATCACTCTTCATCTGTATTGGCAACTCAACTTGCCTTCACCTCTTCTTCCTTATCTCACCAAACTATGATGCACGTAATGCATAATAGGAGATAAGCTCCACTTACCGGTGGAGTAACACCTTGTCTTCTCAATCCTGCAATGCTCTTCATGTGACTTCCTTGTTTGTGCAGAGGCTCTTCAAACAGGCACATGTGATCTGATGTGAGCACATTCACTGCCAGTCATTGCTTCTCATGATGACTGTATCTTCATCCGGTGGGAGTCCTATTGTTCAGCAACCTCACAGTATACCTGTGACCTGTTCATTCTTTTCCTCCAGTGTTGATGTAATTGAGGTAACATTCTGCCTCTTCATCACAAACACCCGCTCACACACCTCTCTATCTCATCACACAAGTCAGGCACTAACTTGTGTATTGGTGACTCCTGAGGTCATCTTCCTTACCTTACCAGTGTTCTGCAACACAAGGTGATATCCAAGATATCACATCCTGTACTCCTTCATAACAGTGTTGCACAAACATCTCTTCTACCGGTGGTCATCCCATACCGGTTGACATCAATGACAACACAATCCCAACATAGGGTTGTAGCAAGGGCATGCTTGAATTTAATAAACGTTTAATGAGTTTTGGAGACGAAAACCTTCAAGAGTTGATAGGAGAGCTAGACGAAAACTTAGTTCTTTGGAGGGGTGGATTCTTGATGGAGTCTACATTTATGCCAAATTTGTTAAGTCTCCTTTGGAGACAAATTTGTTAGGTTTGAAAACCTGTTTCAGAAATAAGGGAATATGTATTAGATCTGATTTGGAGAAATAAAGATATTTTTAATTTGAGTGATATATTGGTGTAATGACAATTTGACAATCTTGAATTTCCTTAGGAAATCCAAGAATCAATGTCAGAATTATAAGGAGATCATGGTTAGAGGTGTCATATACAAGAAAATAAAGGTTAAGCATCATTCAAAGGGGAGTCGAGCAAGATGGAGTCACGTGCTACATCTAGGGTGTGTTTCACATTTTCAAACCAAGGGTTGTTTGGATAAAGTCAAAATGTTCAAGAACAACACATGCATCACAAGGATAATATTCCCAAACATGAAGATGGAAGGTGAAATGTGATCAAATAGATAGTTTCAGAAGAGTTAAGAAAAATTAGGTACTTGATCATACAAAGATGATACAGTTTGGCAATATGCCCCATCTTCATCACGTTGAGCAGCTGGAAATGTTGAGTATCAAGAGATATTGCTCAACCACAAACACTTTGTGATGATCTATCAAGTACAATTTAGCTGAGATGGCATCCTAGTCATCATCAAACCACTCAAGTTGTGCCACATCAGGACGTCCAGGTGCATTGAAATTGACTCATTTAGTGAAGGAGCAAGTGACACTTGGCGCTTCATCAAATATTATTTTATGTACCTAACCTCAATTCCTATTGGTTAGAATTCAAAGGAGGAGATGTGTCCATCGTATTGTAATTTTCTTACTGGCCAAGAAGGAGTTTGTTGTAACAAACCCTAATTAGGGTTTTATTGTTAAATCTTGGCCATTGATTTGAGAATCAATCTTTGCCCTTCATTGTAATGGGGACTTCTGTAAAAGGCCTAGCCTTTTCATTTGTAAAGGTTAATATTTGGCAGTTGTTAGATAGGGAATAGTTAGTAAAATAAAAAGTAGTAGTAGAGTAGGAGGAGGAAGCTAGAGATTGTTGGCAAGACTTGTTGGAGTTAATACATGATTTTCATTGAAGCATGGTGGATTTCTATGTGTTGTTTCTACATGTTGCATGGTTTCTTGTTACTTCTCAAGTTTAGATAAAGTTCATTGATTGTAATGGAGAAATGTGATGATATCCTGATGGAATCCTCGTCCATACCATTTGTAATTTTCTGATTGTAAGTTGCGGTGTGTGGTTGGTCTGAACCTCGCTAAGCACTAGTTCGATTGTGAATGTTCACTTGAATTGCGCTAGTCTTGGGTATTTGAATGAATGTTCATGATACGAAAACCCTTCGTTATTCCTTAGAAGATTGCATCAGTTTTGTGTAGTTGTTTATGCATGGCGAAGCTTGATTATGGAATCCGTCTATCAAAGCATCATCTTTTATTGTCATTGTTCTTAGGTTTAGAATAGATTTCTTAACCCTTCGTCCCTTTTGCCTTTTATTTTCCAAAGTTAAGTTAGTTTTCATGTTCCAGCAGAGTTCATTAACATAAGTCCCCTTGTGATTCCAGCAAATCACATCTTAAACACTGAGTTTATCCACAACATTTAAGTTGCATAGTTCGCATTGTAAACCTTGGAGTTGTTTTGATTGATCACTTTGTTTAGCATTTCAAGTTTATTTGTTCAAGAGAGGATAAAATACCTTGGTATTTTATTGTGTTCAAGGTGCATAAAAAACACATCAACACATCCATATGAAAATTGCCTTATTTACAGGACAGCAATTTTCATTTGTCAAACCAACCTCACATAATAAAACACCTTCCCTTAATTAGTGAACTTATAAACTTAACAAATCACTGAGCATGCGGTTGCCAAGGGGTATGTGATTAATTTGGAAAAGACAGCAATCTCATTATTTATTTATATAGCTGTGATCTGAACCTTAATAGAGCAGTGATCTCTATAGTGATCAAGACAGCAACTTCATTAGTTAACAGCAACTAATTGTCAAGGGGCAAAGGATATTATAAGGAGACATTACTCTTGGAAAGGATGTGACTATGAGAAGAACATGACTCTTCCATTCCAAGCAAGAGATATACATTGGAGATCAGCATTCAAGGAGGAGCATCAAGGAAGATAGAAACAAATAGGTAATTGAGAAAAGAGACCTGCAATTCAGAATACAGGCATATTTGGATCTAGTAAATGTTGTGGTATGCATGAGAATATGCTTGATATGTATGCTTAGTGTATGCAATGTGGATAAATATTATCATACATATATCTTTGCTCTTTAATATCTCTTATCAAGATGTTAATAAACTTTATTATGCTTCTTTAATTAAATAAGTTGTCTATTCTTAATTCCCCAAATAATCATTATGGGAATGGAGGGAAATATGTTAGGGAGAGGTGATAGACATGGGTTCCCCCAAATTAAGTAGGCCACCCCAAGGGATGGAATCATCAAGGTAGATGTTCCCACCACTTGTAGGCCAAGGGGCGAGTTGTCTTGGTTAGACGTTGCGTGCTCTTGGGCTTCATTGGGCTTAACAATCTTCCTCAATGACCTGGGTTCCCTCAAGTTAAGTAGGCCACCCCGGGTGGAATCATCAAGGTGGATGTTCCTGCCACTTGTGGGCCAAAGGGTGAGTTGCCTTGGTTAGACGTTGTGCGCTCTTGGACTTAATTGGGCTGAACAATAACCAGGCACCCTTTATGGCTTTCCTCTCCAAACTCTACTATGGCTGATTTAGGGAAATTGACTCATTGGTCCTTAATTTCTAAGATCAACAAGCTTTATGGTTTATCTAAGTAGGTTAAGATGATTAGGGACATAGATGCATATGTATTTATATTTGTTGTTGAATCCCTGACCCTAATAGAAATGAATAATCTTATGATTTATATTTCAAATATTATCTAACATGGTTGTAGGACCTAAACCAGGATTTATGCTGATAACTATATTACTTTCCTTATTTCAATTGAATTTGTGATCTTAGGGCAAGATCCAAGATCATCCCAAAAGGGAAAATCTTGGTCCAGGAAAATTACAAGAAAATTATTTGGTCCAGGAAAATTAGAAGAAAATTATTCAGTTGTTGAAGGTCTCAAGACTTAACTGCAAGTGGCATTTCACCAAAAACAAATGTAACCAGCAATAGAAGACATGCTCACAAATATATCTTCAAAAAGTTTCCTAGAGAATGCCAAAACACCCCAAATTTTCCCTAGGGAATCATACTTCATGAAGAGAACACTTGCGAATCATGCTTTATTAATTTTATTTTTGCACGCTTCACAAAAACACCAATAAAGTAAACAAATTAGTAAAAAAATATATTAGAACTTGAGTCTCTTCAAGGTCTCTCTACCTCTGCTGAAGATTCAAATGAGTTTGATTATGACTCTTGATTTTATGCCTTTATCGATGCCTTTTTTATTTGAATTTACCTCAAGTTGACTTCTGACGTCAACCTTGAAACTCAATCACATACTGCACCCTTAGAAATTTGCAGAGGCCTAGATACCATATGCGGAAAAAGAAAACCTATTAAATCAAAATGAGAGACAATTTCATTAAACATACAGAGATGGAGGCAATAGTGAGGTTTCTTTAATTAGTTGATGTCATATTCACAAATCATATTGGTTGTCAGGTATGTAACCACCAATCCAAATCACTTTTTTAACTCTTAATGCCACCCCAGATTTATTAAATTTTTTTTAACAAAATGTTATAAACTAAGCTTAACCTGCAATTTATCAAGACTAATGGAAACTATACCATAGCATGGCTTACATATTTTCCTTATGTTCCCTAGCATTTTACAAATTATATAGCTAATCATTGTCAAAACAAATTGTTTTCAGTTTTAAAAAATGACTTAATGGACTAAACTGTAAAATACATTTCAAAACAGACTTCGAGTCAATAAATTCAAGAGTTCAAATTTGTTTATTATGTTTCTTCATATCCACTAAACCAGTGTATGGGAGAATAGTTTAGATTTGATTCTTGCTTTGTTGAAGCTATCTTCTCCAACTCCAATGTAGTATGCAAATTAATGTAGCAACCAAGATCAGAATGTCAATATTTTTAATTGTAAATTCAAAGAGAATTAAGCTGGGGATCCATTTATAGAATCATTATATTAAGTCACTGTTCATGAATATGGCTGATTTTAACAGTGCACAAAGTAACAGCTGTGCATGAAATGCGCAAAAGTTAAAAACAAGAGAGAATCAAAAGAATTTGTTCTATTTGTTTCTAGATTGAGGATGGCGAAATTTGGAACTTCACAACCTTGTGATTCCTGTGCAAATGATTTATGATTGTTTGGACATATCTGATGTTTTATTGAACTGTCAACAGGGAGCAGAACCCTTCTTTCTGCTTGCAGGACCAAATGTAATAGAATCAGAGGAGCATATTCTGAAAATGGCTAGACAAATTAAGTCTGTCACTGAAAGGTAAGTATTTTATACCATATATCTATTTAAATTGATATGAAAGGAGATAATATATTTTTGTATTAGAAATCTCAATGTAAAGGTTGTTTTTGGTCAGGTTGGGATTGCAATTAGTTTTCAAATCGAGTTTTGATAAAGCTAATAGGACATCAACCAAGTCATTTCGTGGCCCTGGTCTAGAGGAAGGGTTGAAGGTAATAGTATGTTTTGTTTTTATGTCAGATTTATAAGATTTGGTTACTGCAAGATTGACAACCTTTATTAATAATTGTTACATCCTTTCTGTACAATTCTTTAAATTATTGTGGAAACAGGTTCTTTCAGTGGTCAATTGGAAAGGGACCCTGCCCAATGTGATGTCTTGACTGGTGGTGACCTGAAAAACTAGCTTTACCTTTTCACCTTTCACATAGGCAATCTCCCAACTGATGTCAAGTTTCCCATTGACTGTCTTCTTGTACTAGTTGAGGTGATAATCTTATTTTTTTGGTAGAAAAATGGGTCATATGTTACAAATTGAATAAAATGTACAAGAGATAATCTGTACATATCATAGATCCCCCGGGCATCTCAAATTGTGCTCCATTTCCTGGAGACATTATTTACTTCCAAAGCAGTGAAAGCTTGGTACAAACCCAAATAGCCAAGTCATCAAAGAAGCAATGGAAAATAAATATCATTAAACTGTTTCTTGAAGCCTTAAAGTAATTTCGTATCACATATTTCAAAAATGAGATAAAGCAGCACGATGAAGCTTATCAAAACTAACAAGCCATTCTTGTAGACCAATGAGGTCATGAAAGATAATTTTTCTTCAATTTCGATTGGTCTACAAAAAGGTATCTTGAAACTACCGGCCAATTTGAGTCCAAAGTTATGTAAAAAATTTAGTCCTAGATGGCATGTTCAATATTTTGAATTTTTCACATTGTACATCTGACAGAAAAGTTCTGACCAGTTTATGCTTGCTGGCTAACCTTCAACAAAATTTGCCATCCAAGCTCTCAAGGCTAGAGGACAAATAGTGGATTACAGGTTACTGCTAATATAAGTTCAACTCTTGGAAGTCATTTTGAATCCAAACTAACTTGTGTCCAGCAGTACCAATACCTTGGTGCTCAGCTTCGGTAATTGAGCATGCAATAATTGCTTGATTTTTACTCTGCTAAACAACTGCTCCAAGACTCAAGTGCTAGAGAAATCTGGAAGTGGACTTTCCTACAATCTACACTATCCACCCAATCTCAATCGTTGAACCATTTAAAGGGCTATTATCTGCACTCTATTCACCACCAAGATAACATGTATTCTAAATTACAGCCAAAATTTAAAGGGTTATTATATGAGGTTTCCTTGGATCTGGGATAAATTTGGAGACTAAATCAACAACATAAGCAATACTGGGTCAAGTATGTTTCAGGTAGAAAAAGGTTGCCTACTAACTGTTGAAATTGATGAGAGAAATTTTAAAGTGTTTGTGGAGGACCATAA
Source organism: Cryptomeria japonica (assembly GCF_030272615.1). Taxonomy (NCBI): domain Eukaryota; kingdom Viridiplantae; phylum Streptophyta; class Pinopsida; order Cupressales; family Cupressaceae; genus Cryptomeria; species Cryptomeria japonica. The sequence goes on along the minus strand of NC_081407.1, from coordinate 194,635,620 downwards.
TATGAAGAGAAAAATACAGGCAAGTGACCATAGCAATTCAGAATTGTTGAAAAGAGAAACACTTGAATGTGTATGAAATTTGTACAACTTTGCAATTCATGCAACATTGCTGAGAAGTCAATCATGATGGAGCACATTTATCAGGCCAGTAAAGCCTTGCAAATAATAAATTACACAGAGCCTTGTGCATTGAAGTAGTGGTAGAAGAGAGATTCAATCATGGTTAAATTTGGTATGTGGGGTCTGAAATTACACACAAACTGTCAAAATAGGAGAAACAGAATACAGTCAAGTGAATGTAGCAGTTCAGAATTGGTGAAGAGGGAAACAGTAGAATATCTATGAAACTCAAGAATAACCATCTAATTTGTTGAACATTGCCAAGGAATCAATAATGCTGTATCACATCCATCAGGCCAGAAAAGCCTCTGAAATATATAGTATAAGATAGACAGAACTAGATGTTTTGGAGTAGTACTAAAAGACAGATTCAATCAGCAGATATTCATAGTTAAACTTTTGTATGTGGGGTCAGAAAATACATGCGTTATCCTGCAAATTCTGGGGAAGCAAAAAGTATGGGTTAAAATATCTAAAGTAGACAGTCTGATCACTACCATTAGGCATGTGCACATAGATGCAGTGTGGGTTTCATGAGTATTATATTGGACATCAAATGATAATGTGCTATTCCTGATGAGAGATCATAATAATGGAGATGAGTGGTCTGCAAATGTTTGAGATAATTTCTGATATTAAAAACCTTAGTCCAAGGGATTTTCTGAGTTGTAGAATTTGAAATGCATTGCTAGGTCAAAGAAACTTAGAAATGGAGATTCGTGTCATCAGAAGTCAGAGTTGGGGTAGATAGTAAAGAAAATTGCTAAGTTTTAGTCCCAACATTGGATATTGGACTTTGGAAGTGGGGAGAAATGATCATGTGCGGAAATGTCAAAATCCAAGCTCCATCAGATCCAAAGAGGAGCAAGACCAAGCCGTTTAAAGGTTAGTGTTTCATCAGGATATAACCCTAGGGTTGTTGTCATCCTGGGTGTCCTGGGGAAGGGTGGACAGGTATTCCCTTTCATCCCCATTCTTTTATAGTTTAATTTTTTAATTTAATTTTTGTTCTTTTGAATTTTAATTTTATTATTATTTACCATTAAATTCTATTCCAAAGTGGGGACATTACAGGCATACCAGGAATGTCCCTGAAAAAGGGTGTGTTTTAGGTAACCTGGGGATGCCCCGTGTCCTGATGTTCTCTAGACACTTGAGGTATGCCCCAAAGGATCTAAACCATTTGGTGCATGGAAATAAAAAGAAATAAATTTAATTTTAAAAAGAGATCAAAAGACCTTTTCTTAAATGACTTTCTGTATTTTTATATCAGAAAACACTATAAACAGAATTCTTGAGCAGTTGTAAAGGAGGGCAATCTGATGAGTTCCTTGACATTTTATGGTTCATTTGGACTTTTGTGAATTTATCAACAGCCTTAAATCATATCCCATAGGGATGAAAATAATGAAAGTATATCGCATAGGTGTGAAATAATGGTTACCAGGCTAGTGAAACCTTTTGAAACCTATGTTCCGCCGAGTTTTGGGCATGGGGATGGCAGGATGTGTTTCCAGTATGGTTGTACTTTTGGGCCATTTTTTAGGGGATTTCAGGGGACGGCTGTTATAGGGGAATTTAAAAAAATATAGAGAAATTTCGAATATGCATATCATAACATTGATAAAGCATTCATCATAGACATTGTAGAAGATTAATACATAACATCAGACTTGAATTGAGATTTCACATGAGAATCGACAAACAAATTAACAAAATTCAAATGCTTTCATTGTCAATGTGCATATATATTATATTAGAATTATAACAAAAAAGCTCAAAGGCTCCAAGTATCAACTATGAAATGACATGAACTTGAAACAATAAACATAGAAGTCCATAATCAGCTGCCCATAATAATGAAATGATAGAACTAAGAAAATATATGGTTGTCCATAATCAGCTCTGGTAGGCTTAAGAGTCTAAATCAAAATCAGAACTCGAGTCTGAGTCACTGCTCCTTCTCTTGCTGCTCTTCTCCTTCTTTGCAAATCTGAAAATGAATGTCTTTTTCTTCTTTTTGGTTATTTTATGCTTATATTAGGTTTTGGTATTATCAAATGTGGTTTGGGGGTCCTTGTGTGCCCAGCCAGCCCTTTCTCAAATTAAAAAATATGTTTTTTTACTCTAGCTGTCCAAAAGTGGTCTGGGACAAAGGGACGGCCAAGGGACTTCTGGTCGTCCCCTACATCCTTGATCACTCCTAGAGCTGTCCCGGAAACGTTTCCGAACTCTACTCGGTTTGGGGACAGAGGGAACTTCTAAAAGCCGTCCCCATCCCTGTACCAGGGTACCATCCCTGGTACGGGAAGGGGGTACCTGAACAAGGGACTTCTGGTCGTCCTTAGATTAGGTTTTGGTATTGTCAAATGTGGTTTGGGGGTCCTTGTGGGCCCAGCCAGCCCTTTTTCAAATTAAAAAAATATGTTTTTTTAATCTAGCTGTCCAAAAGTGGCCTGGGACAAAGGGACGGCCAAGGGACTTCTGCTCGACGTGGTTTGGGGACATACAGGGAACTTGTAAAAGCCATCCCCATCCCCGTACTGTCCCTGGTACGGGAAGGGAGTACCTGAACAAGGGACTTCTGGTCGTCCTTAGATTAGGTTTTGGTATTGTCAAATGTGGCTTGGGGGTCCTTGTGGGCCCAGCCAGCCCTTTTTCAAATTAAAAAATATGTTTTTTTAGTCTAGCTGTCCAAAAGTGGCCTGGGACAATAGGACGGCCAAGGGACTTCTGGTCGTCCCCTACATCCTCAATCACTCCTAGAGGCGTCCCGGAAATGCTTCTGAACTTTATGTGGTTTGGGGACAGACAGGGAACTTCCAAAAACTGTCCCCATCCCCGTACCATCCTTGGTACGGGAAGGGGGTACCTGAACAAGGGACTTCTGGTCATCCTTAGATTAGGTTTTGGTATTGTCAAATGTGGTTTGGGGGTCCTTGTGGGCCCAGCCAGCCCTTTTTCAAATTAAAAAATATGTTTTTTTAATCTAGCTGTCCAAAAGTGGCCTGGGACAAAGGGATGGCCAAGGGACTTCTGGTCGTCCCCTACATCCTCGATCACTCCTAGAGGTGTCCCGGAAACGTTTCTGAACTCTACTCAGTTTGGGGACAGACAAGGAACTTCTAAAAGCCGTCCCCATCCCCGTACCATCCCTGGTACGGGAAGGGGGTTCCCATGGAATATAGTTTGAAACTTTAAATATAAAATTTCAATATTATTTTAAAACACTCACCCCCTAAAATTTAGAATGTTTTTTGCTGTCGCCAACATTCTGTTCCCATATCCTCCCATCCCTGAAGCTTGAAGAGACATTGCTTAAAAAACTTAGCTTTGGCTTAGCAGGATCTTTTTGGATTTCAATTATTTAGAGGCTTTAGAATTTTGAGGCTCTAGAGGAGAAAAATTAAGTAGAATAATATCAAATTATGAAGATACAAGGATTCAGTCAATTATAACAAATTCGGAATTTAGGTTTCTGAGAATTGCAGGGTTATTGGATGAAGTCCTATACTCCTGATTTTCCAAGGGCTTTGGGAATCAGGATAAAATGAAAAGTTTGATAATTTAGGAGTAAAAGTGTCAAGCATTTAAAGACAAAAAGTATCAATAGAAATGAAAATACCCATCAATGCCAAAACTACACTAGAATTAGAGAAAAATAATATTTTGGACAGAAACAAGTGTGGTCACAGCCAAGAACATATTTGAAACCATTGAAGTGGCTTCAGTAAGGAATATGAAGGAAGATAATTAATGATTGGACTACACATACAAATACAAATTCTTTTTTATGAAAGGTTGGTTCTGAACCAGAGAAGTTTGTGATGGCATAGGGTTTCAGAAATTGCACTAGAAGTTTCAAGTATAGGGTTTCAGAAACTACACTAGAATTAAAGAAGATTAATATTTTGGACTTAAACAGGTGCGGGCACAGCCACAAACATTTTTGAAGCCATTGAAGTAGCTTCACTCTTGGGTAAGGAATATAAAGGAAGATAAATAAAGATTGATCATGGGATGACAGACAAATACAAATTCTATTTAAGAAAGAAAGGTTGTGAATCGGAGAAGTTTGTGATAGCATAGGGTTTCAGAAACTACACAAGAATAAATGAATGATAATAATCTGGAAAGAAACCATTGAAGTAGCTTCACTCTTGGGTAAGGAATATTAATGAAGATAAGTAAAGATTGGACTACACTTACAAATACAAATTCTATATATGAAAGAAAGGTTTTGAACTAAAGAAATTTGCGATGGTATAGGGTTTCAAGCAATTACTGCAACAATCTTGTTAGAGATCAGAATGCTATAAAGAAGAATGCCCCTAAGATTTTGTGATAAAAACTGCTACGCTAATATAAAGCTGTACTGTAGGCATCTGTATTTGAATGTGGAGAATTCTGTTCCAGAACAAAAATTCTGTATACACATGAATGTTATCTTTTGTTATTCTATTACACAAGTTTTGTTAAAAAGCTAAGTTGCTGAATTGAGTACAAGTATGGGTACAGGTATGTAGGTATGGAAGAAAAAAAAGTATCAATGGTTCACCAAATGATTTCATATTTTCTTTTGTTTCCATCTTAAATAGCTTCTCAAAATATGGAAAAGTGTTAATGAAAGTGAGTATATAATTCAAACCCATTAGAGTTTCTTTATTCATTTAAACCACCACGCCACTAAGGACAAGCTGCAAAGCATTTGTGCCTTCTAAGATTTTCTACTATCAGCCTTCTTGTTGTGGTGCTTCCAAATAACATGATCTTGAAATATTTCATGTTTAAATGAAATAATGGGTAAAGCATGTAGGAGTTTATTTTGTACTTACAAATAACCTTTTAGTAGATTGCCATTTTGTACTAAGTTGGCTACTATCATACATAAAGTAATGTTAAGCAAAGCAAGCTGTTTATGTTTGCCAAATATTAATGTTTTCTTAGTTATGGTTGTGTTTGGCAATGTATGAGATCCATATTAATTTCATTATGTCTTGGTTGGGTTGTTGGCAATCGCAACTGCCACAATCGCCAGACATGCGTTTCTGGGGAACCCTCACATGCATTCTCCCTGGAATTCTGAATGTTATTTATGTACATTGCATGCATGTGAATGTGTTTGCTGTTCCAGATGCCTGTGCTGTTTCTCATTTCTGCATTGCCTATTTATCATATTAGAACTGTCATGTTATAATTGATGATTCTAGATAGGCAACCTACAAACCTTAGACCATGCCCAACTCTTCCTTTAATTGGAGTCTGTTATGTATAAGGTTACCAAATCACTCATACCATATTTGACTACCATCATCACTATGTGCAACATAAGCCTGAGAACCATAAGAGTAGGAGAGGGAAGTACGATTGCACTAAAAAGATTACATTCTAATTGCCTGGTTTACATAACTTGATGTGAGGGCTGGGAAGTTCTTATTGATATTGTTGATTAAGCATTTGTGTGGGAACAATTCTACACCTTTTCAACCATGTCCCTTTGCAACATAATCCAAGAATTAAACAGTTTCTTTTGAAAAGGTTCAGCTTGTACAAGTATGATAAGTACATTAAAATAGAGAGTGGTCTAGGCTGGGTTCAGATTCCAGTTTGGAATGAGCTTGGGTTTGGACAGCATGTTCCGGGCTTGGCGATTTGACCCAAGTATGTCTAAGATGTACTCAGGGTGAATGGCCTTGCCCCAAGACACTCCAAAGGTGAACCTAGGATGACCTTACAAACAAGTGTTTTCTAGAAACATGGACTTAAAAAAGAAGACATTTAATAAATCACACACACACAAAAAAAAAAAACTCATTGTAGCTAACCCAAAAAAATAGCCTTGAAGTCACTTACAACAGATAAAACCTAAACATAAACAAATTCCTAAACATAAACAAATTCCTACAGCCCACTCCCCACTCCCCATTCACCCAAAACTCATTTTCTGCTCATTACTCAGGGTTGCCAGATTTTAGAGTGTTCAAGCATCACGAAGGTGCTATTCCTATTCCTCAAGGACTGTTAGGTTTAAAGAACTTGTATCAAGGAGAATCACCATTCAAGCTAATTTAGTTTAGTTTTTGCAGTTTTTTAAAATTTCTTTCCAAGATTCACTTTTTTCTTTTTGAAAAACAATTAATTAATTATAATTGTTTGTCAATTTATTTTTTATTTTTAATTAGTAATGGTAGGCTAGGGTTACATTATTATTACTTTTTTTGCTAACTCTTTAACAAGTACTGGTAGCCATTATTATTGTTGACCATAGATGAGGACACTGTCAGATCAATAACATTAATGGATGTGACCAAGATTTAACAAGAAATGAATGATGTAATGGTAAGGTAACTACTAAATTGATCAGTATATATTAGAAGGAAAATGTCACAAGGATATGAATAGTGTTGAGTAATTGTTGCCATATTTGTTAATTTTAAAATTTGTTTTAGTTTAGTTTTCGCCTAAAATTTATTTCCTTGCTTCACTTTTCTCTTTTTGAAAACAATTAATTATTGATTTTCAATACCTTTTTCATTTTTTAAATAAGTAATGGTAGACTAGAATTACATTATTATTATTGACTATAGATGAGGACACTGCCAGATCAATAACATTAATGGATGTGATAAAGATTTAACAAGAAATAAATAATGTAATGGTAAGGTGATTATTAAATCGATCAGTATATATTAGGAGGAAAATGTCACATGGATATGAATAGTGTTGAGTAATTGTTGCCAGGTTTGTTAATTTTGAATTTCTTTCCTCTTTCTGTGTGCAGATATTAGAAAGGGTTAAGACCACCTTTGACTTGCCAATTGTGACAGATGTCCATGAAGCTTATCAGGTGACATAATTATCTTTAATTGATTTTTTTTATTTGGTTTGCATATTTGGAATAGTGTACAAACTTGATTTTCTTATGATGGTAGATGTTTGGTGTATGTATATTGAACAGTCTGTCTAGTTGACAGCTTGTTCAACTCTTTTCTCCTTAGGTTTTGAAAATATGTCTTTTTTCTATGGGAAATCAAAGCAAAATTAGAAACAAGAGATGCCTGACTTTTGGGATAACAATCATAATCTATAGGTTAGGCATGAGCAATAGGAATATAAAATTTATATGACTTCTGAATTTGAAATATTTATGAAATTGACAAAAAAACATTAATTGTTGTCAATGATAAAAATATTGCCACAATAAGTTTGTATCTCTGTGTGTCATTCAGTCTTTTTCTTTATCTATGTTAGTTCCCAAATTAGCTCAAGTCAAGAAGTATGCCAGCTCCTGCACATTTAAGGGAGAGTGGATTTTGTAAAATGATGTCTTTCTTTTAGTGTATGTTCCTGACAGAAGTTCCAAATATGAAAATTAACACAGTCAAGGCTGGAAGGTCCAATTAAGGACTATCAAACCTTGCAGAGAAATGAAACACTCAAACTTAACACACAATGAAATAACGCAAATTACACAGAGAATTGGATTTTACTGATTAAAAAAATAGCTTCAAGAGCTAGATACATGCTAGGCACAGCCTTTTGTTTACAAAATATATCCTAGGGATCTCAATATCCTGATTTGCTTTCTTCTCCGACTACTTGCCAACTAGCTGACTGTTCCAGAACTGCTGTAAATTGCTTCCCTAAAGTCATATCAGGCTTATCTTATATAGATGTAGAAATGATGTGCATTGGATGGAAATGTAGTACACCATCATAGATGAATGTGATAACGTAAATTACACAAAGAATTGACTTTTATTGATTTGATAAATAGCTTCAAGATCTTAGATACATGCTAAGCATCAGCCTTTGTTTACAAAATATATCTCAGGGATCTCAATTTCCTGATCTGCTTTCTCTCCAACTACTTGCCAACTAGCTGACTGTTCCTGAACTGCTGCTAACTGCTGCCCTCAAGTCATATAAGGCTTCTCTTATATCGATGCAGAAATGATGTGTATGGTTGGAAATGTAGTACACCATCATAGATGAACAATATAATCAACTGTTGGCCTTGGGAATGGGTACACCAACCTTAAGGTAGCATGTAGATTCACTGGTAAATTGGTAATGTGTAGAATCACTGTCTTTTATGTAGCTCAAGCTAGAAGTCTCTAAATTCAGTGCATTTCCATCTTGACCCCTCCTAGGACCCATAATGAAGTAGGCAACATTTGGAATTGCACAAGTTTCAAATACTTAGGGCATGGTTCAAACATGAATGTAGTGATCAAGATTGTGTGAAAATGGACTGGGACATGTAGGATACTTGATAGAGCTTATGTTCTAGACCGCAATACAAGATCTTTGAAATCTGTTCCTGCTTAACGCACTGAATGTTGAATGTGCCGGCTCTTATATGCATGAAGTTACTTTTACATATTGAATAGTCCAGTTAAGCTCCTCAAAATGCGTAATATGAATGTGGTGATCAAGATTGTGTGAAAATAGGCTGGGACATGTAGGATGCTTGATAGAACTTATGTTCTAGACTGCAATATAAGATTTTTAAAATTCGTTCCTGCATAACTAACTCATTGTTGAATGTGCCTACTATTACATATATGAAGTTTCAAGCTGACAAACATAAGTGCTGTGCGGTGCCAGAAACTTGACACACACTACCAAAACATTTGGAAAATTTAAAAAACACTTTGCAAAACAAACAAATGTCAAAGAATTTATATATTGTGCTTCTGGATTCAACCGTGTGGAATTTTTTGCATCAACGTTTCAAATCACATTCCATGATTCATCATCAGGATGATAGAGCTGCAAGGAGAAAAATCATCCTGATGATGAATCACGGAGTGTGATTCGAAACGTTGATGCAAAAATTTCTACACAGTTGAATCCAGAAGCACAATCTATAAATTTAGCATGGACTGTGGAAATTTTATCTCTCTAAATGTCAAAGAAGTTATTTTTGGTTGATGGAACATTGCTCTTACACTCTGGATGCTCCTACACCAAAAAATGAGTGGGGCAATGTGTCCTAAAATGTATATGGATAGAAATTTATGGTTGGAAAAATTGTCCCAGAGATAATGATAATTAAAACCTAAATATTATACCATATTTTTAACCAATGTCCAACTAGAAACATTTTATATCTGATCCTAAGTGATTTAATATCCATTTGTCAAATAGTTTTAACTTTTTTTTGATCTATGATGAATTTCCTGTCAGTCAGTCTCTTTGTTTATCTATGGGTTCTTGAACCCATCTATTATCTCATGCCCTCTGCCCAAGTCAAGAAGTATGCAGTCCTTGAAACCCTAAGAGGGACTGGATTTTGTAAATACATCTTTCTCCTAGGTTATGCTACCCAAAAAAGCATCAAATATGAAAATTGAACTGCTTGACAAATTCTAAAATGCATTATGGATAGAAATTCCTGTTTTGAAAATCTGGCCTTGAGAACATGGATTTTTTAAAACTTTATAATATACATATTCTTTTACCTTTTTTTTTAAACTTAAGAAAAAAAAGAGAAAAAGAAACATATTCTTTTACTTGTTGCAGATTTTGTCATTGGTATCAAAGGTTGGTTTCTAAAAAGAGAATTGGAATGAAATATCTTTAAGCTATTGATAATTCTTCAAATTTTGGTTGAGCTACTTGGCTGTCAACTCAAGCTGGTTGCTTGTCCACTTCACCTGCCAACTTGTCTATTTTCTTTTGACACATCATTGTTTGAATTTTCAAACTCACAGTGGCCTGAAGTTAATATTTATTTCAGATTCGACATTACGTGTATTTGGAGGTAAATGATTCTACACTATTCATATGATGCTTCATAAAACGTTTTTTTTCAGAAGGTTGAATATCAGTTTGAGGTATGCCGGCAAGGTTACAGGTCAGCGCATAATGAACTATTTTTAGAATACGTTATTGGCTTGTTTTTGGCAAATCGTGGTTCTATTTCTGAAGGTTGTGATTGTATATGTTTTGTGATGGCTTTGAAATGATCATTCCTATAACGCCTGGGTGAAGGCCTAAGTTTGAAACGATATCGGAACAGAAGAAATTGTTAGGCTGGTGAAGTTGTGTCGGATGAAGTGATGATATATATTATTATTCTTGAAGGTTGTGATGGTATCTTTAATTACTGTGAGCCTTAACGTTTTAAAAGATTGTCTACAGGATGGATACGGGAGTGAGGTGGTGTGGTATTTAAAATCAATTTGAATGAGACATGCTGTATGAAGTAATAATTGAATGCTGTTGACTTATGGGGAGCTATAGATATACTGGTTTGAGAGTTTTATTTAAAGTAATGATGTGGTGAAGTGTTTTGATTCAGCTAGTGAGTGGAAAATAAAATTTAAGATGTAGTAGTGGAAGAAATAAAATTAGAAGAAGTGACGGCAATAATATTGGGAGCGTGCAATAAGATCGTGACTTAGCATGTCTATGTCCTGAGTCTGACATGAGTATTAGCCTGGCCGTAAAATAGCAGGGGACTTGAGAATAATTTGAGATTACAGAAATAAAGGTTTGTGGTGGTCGATGCATTAATAAGTTATGCCTGCATGGTGTGTGCCATTACGTTTGAAGATTATGGTATTGTGTAGTTTGAAGATGAAAAAATCGCCAAAAAATCGTATGAATCGCGATTTATCGGGAGCAGAAAATCCAAATGATTTAATCTTAGAAAAAATCGGGAACGATTTTTATGGGAAAATCGCGTGTTTTTCAGCGAAAAATTTGGAAAAAGTCATGAGTAAATGCCAGAAAATCGTGTTTGGAAAAGTTATTTTGTTTTTGTTTAAAAACCCTAAAAAGGTCGCGTGATAGTTTATTTTGTTTCGACGTCAGGTGTAGGCGCACGGGAGGAAAAAATACGCCGTGATTTCGATTTCGATTTCTGTCTTTTGCGAATCTGCATAGTCGTAGACTACAACAACACCCCAGCGTTCCAAAGTCAAACTTCCTAAGTTTAACGGTTTGGAGAGTTTGACGTGAAATGGCAGATTTAAAATTTAGGTTTCATGGTTTGCAGAGTTTGACATGAACAACACATATGAATCTATTCCTACTTCCTATACTAAGTATTAGTATTGGTGATTGATTTTGTTTTTTTAAAACTATGTGAAGGTTTGAGTTTTCAAAATTGGTTCTTTATTGGGCAACAACGTCAAACACAACCATTAAAACATTAGATAAGAAGATGTAGCAAGAATATGTTAAGAAATTATATATTTTCAAATGTTCGATAAATTTGCCGATTTTTTCCCGATTCCCGATTTTAAAAAAAATTTCGGCCAAAAGATTTATTGCCGATCAAGATATTTACATCTTTGGAATTAGGTAAGGATTTTCAACGGTGACTTGAAGGAGGTTGTGTGCTACAAGTTTATAGCTGTGTAAAAGAAGTGGAGTACTTGCTGCAATCTAAAAGGATTAAAAACGGAGAGGTCAATTTTAAGAAAGCACTATGGAGGATTTCTGTATTCTGATTTCTGAGACTGTGTTATGTATTGCCTACAGCTGATTTGAGAGTGCTGATTATATGAAAGTATCCTTATGGAGTTCTTTAGCAGATTGGAAATCAGATTGATGAAGTTGTGAAACAAAGAGTCTTTTAAATTTAAAGTAGTTAAATATTCAAAAAAATAAGTTTCGAGGTTGGTGCCTCATATTTGGTGAAGTAGTTGCTTCACCAGTGTTGTTCGTGATTTAAGAAGAGTTGTGTAATGTCCCCACTTCTCTAGTTGCTATCCGGATATGTAGATTTGCCTGACATCCATCTCCACAGGCAAGTTCACAGTGTAAGGGGATGTTTGATTAGCCAAAGGAGACAACTACTTAGGCATATTTTGCTTTGGTGAGCCATTAATAATAAAACTTTATAATTTTATGTTATAAAGTTACTTTTTCTAAATTTAGAAAAAGTTAATAAAAGTAACTTATAATGTTACTATATGATTTAATAAGTAACTTTATTTAAAAAGTTACATGACCCTTTTCCCTAGGCAAGTAATAACTTAAAAGGTGGGCATTTAATCATGATGTAATAAACCTCTTGCTGGGCGTACTTCTTGAGGAAAGAAGATTCTTTTGGAATCTTAGAATGATGCCATGAAGGAGTTCGATTAGGTTTTGGAGGCTATTTCATTTTGGTTTGGCACTCATTTTTGGTATTCTTGGATTATTTTCTTCATCTTCATAGCTGGAGCTATTCTGCAAATTCAGATCTGCAGGTTTTGGTAAGGATTTGGGAACTAAATCTCCCATATTCTCACAAGTTGGACGTAGCCCCTACCTGATTTGGCACTATTTTAAGTAATTCAGGTCATTGGAGGACCAAATTGAGTGATTTATCAGCTGAGACAGAAAGGAAAGGGTTTGGACAGTAAGTATTGATCAGATTGGAGGGTTTTACAGCAAGTTTTCCTCCCCTAGATGCCAGCCATATCATTCCAGGGCCAGCCGTACCTTCCCTACTTGCCTGGAATTCATAAAAAAAATAAATTGAAGGGTTTTACTTGGGATTTTTTTTACAAATCTCATTGTCAGCAGTAGGAATAAAGATTGGAATCATTCTTTCAAGCTTATGATGTCACTGGAGAGAGATATGAGCAAATCAGTGGGGAAAATTGTCCATTTTCAGTGAAGTCTCCTGGGGGTTTGAAGGAAACAGCAACAATTTGGTCTATTTATGCTAGATTTGTTTTTGGTAATTATTTTCTAGAGGAAATAAACTCTTTGGAGTAGTTAGGACTCATTGGTAGCTCCAGTAGCAACACCTGAACTCATTTATGCTAATAAAGCAATCCTCCAGGCAAGGCGTTGGACCTGTGGTAGGCCAATTTTGGCACGTCTTTGGTGAATTCCATTGTTTATTGGCTTTTGATAATTGCTGTTACAAAATTCAGTCAATCTGAAATTTAATTTCAGTCATTAGTTTATGTTTATTATTGTCTTTCAATTGCATTGCTTAAATTCCAAAGCATACATACTTTGCAAAAACACAAAAAAAGTGAAAAACCACAAAACAAACAAACAAAACCAATTTCCTTTATCTCTGGTCAAAGAATACAAAATCAGAAAACTAATTTAGATTGCTACATTCCATAGTCGGCATCTTTCAAGTTGGTGCTCACTTTTGTAATCTGGGTTGGTTCCCAAGTTCAGCTGCTAGATTCTTTGTGTGCCGTGGCTTTTTACCCGAAAGGGTTTTCCACGAGAAATTTGGAGTTTGTGTTTTACTGTTTTCTGTTCCATGTTTTATGTGGTTTCATTTTAAAAGTTTAAAATACTGATTCACCCCCCCACCCTCTCTCAGTATTTTCTGTGTGCTTTTCATTACCAATAGCCTATAGATGTTTTATCCCCCACCCTTACGTGAATTTGAATTTCTGTCGCTCAGTCTCTGTTTACCTATGATGAAACTCTGTCAATCAGGTTCTTTGTTTATCTCTATTAGTTCCTGAATCCATGCACGCATCTCTTGTTATCTGCCCAAGTCAAGAAGTATGCACAGTCTTTGAACCCCAGGGGAATTGGATTTTTAAAAATGACATCTTTCTTTTAGTATATGATCCTGAAAAAAGCACCAAATATGAAAATTAATCAGTTCGATGAATTCTAGAATGTATTACGGATAGAAATTCATGTTTCAAAAATTTGGCCTAGGGATACTGAATTTATCAGATCTTTACAATATACATTTGTTTACAAACACCCCATTCTATTTAAAAAAAGAAGAAAGAAACATATTCACTACATATATTTTTGCACGCAATAGTTTTTTCATATTCTCAGGTTCTATTTAGGCAAAGATTTTCAAACATTCTATGGCTGTCTGTTTTCTATCGGTACGAGATGATAGTGTGCCATATTGTAGTCTGCGCATGGTGCTGGTGTCCGTGGCAGAGGATTCAAGCAAGTTACAGAAGCATCTTTATCACCTGTACTTTCTATTTTTGATGCTATAAAGTTGTTATAATTTGCATAGAAATAGATACTTCTATCAGTTTGTTACAGTTGGAAAAAAATATTGAAATTATATAAATTAGTTTCTTTTCAAGATTGTAATAACTTTTTTATAAAAAGAAAAAAATAGGTCTTTTAGTAACATTTGATTCATCCGAATGTAGTAGAAAGTTTGGTTCTCAGATAAATGCTTTTCTTTCGAAGAACTCAAGTTTCTATCTTATAGAAATCCTTATCAAAGCAGATCAAAAAAATGTCTTCTGTGAACAAAATGATGGTCCGAGTACAAATTACAATATACAATATGGATTGTGATTGCTTTCAGCATGTTCTCCTCTAAGTGGCTGTCAACAAAAGGAGGTGCCATTTGTCTTCTACATTGGAAATTTGAAGTTATTTGAAAATTGACAGCTCCTAAAATTCAATCAACTCCAAGAAATATCAATAAGGGAATAAACCTGTGATATTTTATCATCCATTGAACTCAAATGTTTGAACTAAACCTAAATGTGGCTAGTACTTAAAAGCTATTTGCATTGAACAAATAGGAATGGCTCTCTGCGATCTGTTTATGACTTAAGGTTTTGCAAGTTATTCTTAAAATACATTTAAGCATTAGAGGTGGTGCATGCAATGAAAAATACAAGATGGCAGATAGAGTTAAGTTTCTTAAGTGCTGGGTTGAAAATACAATAATAGATTAAAAAAGGCCAACTGTTTTACATAATTGTAAACTAAAGGCATCTTATTTCCACGATCCATAATATAACATATTACATAGTTAAACCCAAAAATATTCAATATATAATGATTATAAAGTGCAAAAGAAGAGTTAACTAATCAATAGTCACAATACTGAATTCAAATCCTTGAATGCTTTTTTTAATTTTTAAGAGATAAAATAAAGTGAAGTAAACTAGGAAATAAGCTAAACTGAAACAAGAAAGGAAAATTAAGTAAACAAAATAGAAAAAGAAGGAAAACCAAGTAAACTTAGTTTAAAAAAGGAAAACTAAGTAAACAGAGAGAGAATCCTAAACTAGGCAAACTAAACAAATACCAGTCTCCAAAGAAGACTTTGATGAAACTTCAAAAAAGATTCATAAACTATGAAATAAAGTTAAGATCTAAACTATTGACCAGCTAAGTCAGCAGATTCTGCGCAGAAAATTGAATGCAAATTATAGGTACTAATGAAAACTAGAAACCATAACACAGATTTTGAAGCCAAATTCAGATTCTATTCCCAACTGCATTGTAGACAAATATGGACACTAGTAATTTTTAAATCGCAATAGGGATTGTTCACCATAATAGTGTCATCACACATCTTATATGTGAATTTCATGAAAGTTAAATCCAAATGATGGCTTCGGCACCCCAAGTGTGATTTCCATGAAATACTGCAATAATAGCTGCACTATAAGTGTTCTCAGCAAGGTCAAATGTATTCAATAATGAAATTGATAGAGTATGCTTTGGTGTGTCACACATCTATACTTATCACTAAAGCAAAGTTACGTTGTTCAAATAAAACCACAACAGAAAATTTACTATGTATATATTGGTAGCTCTTTGTTTACCCTCTTGGGTGAATAACTTAAAGCACACAGATAAAACACGTAATGCAGAATAATAATGCCATAGATATTAGATGCAATATAAGAGATGTTATTCCATTCCTAATTGTTGTTGTCTCCGTCACAAGTTACATTCGGAAGTATATAAAGATACTGAGGGGGTGCGAGCGCCAACCGTCGCACCGCAACTGCCACCCCTCGGTTGCCAACTAACCAAGACAATTACAACTTAATTAACTAGTTTTATTTTCATGTACAATATTGCCGCTAACATCATCCCCCCCAAAAGAAAAGAAGTCGTCTCTGGACGACTTAATACAAAATAGAGATGACATTAAATAGAACTGCTGACGCCAGTCGAGCCCGGAACTTATACACCTGCTGTGTCCTCGCCTGAAAACCCTTTTTTGCTACCATCCGATGCTCAAGTGCGGATTTCACCATTATTGCTTCTTTTGACATCAAAGTCCTCCTGTGCCTAAACCAAACTTGTCTGCAAAACACGCTTTTTAGTCTTAGCCTCCACCAACTACTACTCAAATGATACTGTCTTCCCTAGCCAATTTGTCCTCGATAGCCACCCGCGTTGCCCTCTCGGCATCCAACTTTTGGGTACGCTGAGTACGTCTCACGCTAGTACTGCCTCCAACTTGGTGGTCAGCTCCTCCCGAGCCCTCTCTGCATCTACCAAGGCAACCTCACGTCCAGCCGAGACATACTCCAAGTTCCTCAAAGCGTACCATTCCTGCCTGGAGGTGGCCACAACCCGTTGGCACAAAGGCTAGGAGACATCTCAAATCCTCCATCACACTCCCCAAAGGCTAATAACTGAACTGAATAACTCCCTGGTGTCATACAACTGCGCGGACCTGCAATGCCTTCCCTCAAACTCTGTTTGTTCCCAACCTCCAAATCCGTCTCCCTCTACGGCTTATGGCTTCCCCGCCAATGCTTAGCTGCAGGCTTCTTTCTCATAGTATGGACAACCACAACACTTACCGTGACATCTCTAATGCCCTTCGCCCAACTCCAACAAGTGTACTGTAGCTCAAAAATAAACTGGGGTCTCGGGGCAGTGCCCCTAGCGGGGTCGAGGGGCAGCGCCCCTCGTGGGGTCCGGGGGTAGCGCATCATTTCTGTGATATTTAAGATGTCAAAAACCTTCTTCTCCACTCTATTATTTTCAGCGTCCTGGCTCCAGATGTCATTGAAAAATCTTTTTCAATCTGGTCGTCGTTTTTTTTTTTTTTTTGTCCACTGTAATGTCCCCGATGGCACCCTAGCCATACAACCTCCCCGTATGGTCAACAACAACACTGACACCTCCAATCGTACAGCCACCTTCCCGTGCGGTCAACACCCTTCCACCGTACGGCTGTGTTTGTTTGTGCGGCGCTGCGTTTATGTCTCCGCGCTCCGCGCCTTTATTCCTTGCGGCAGCGGTGGTTTCCACTGCATGGTGGTCCCACTGTCGATGTTGCCACCGCAAGGTGGTGCTACCGTATGATGGTTCCACCGCCGGTGTTGCCACTGCACGGTGGTGCTACCGTACGATGGTTCCATCGCCAGTGTTGCCACCGTACGGTGGTTCGACCGCCGGTGTTGCCACCGTACGGTGGTTCGACTGCCGGTGGTCCCACCGTCGGTGTTGCCACCGCACGGTGGTTCCACCGTGGCTTTCTTCTCTTTTTTTTTTTTTTTTTTAATTAATTTTTTTTTCAAGCCGTATGGACCCGTACGGCCGTAATTTTTTTTTTTTTTTTCAATTTCCTAATTTAGTTGTCTAGAGAGTCTTCGGCTCAGGTCCCCTGTCTCTGGGATCGCCCTTCATCCTTCTCGGTTTTCCTCGCCCAAGAGTCTCCCGCATTGGTCCTGTGCCTCTCAAGTCGCCTACCTGGCCTCTCGAGTCCCCTTCCATCCTATCGGGTTCCCCTCCGGACTCTCAGGTGTCCTTCTGGCCTCTCGGGTCCCCTGCGCGCTTCTTTTGGTAGGATTTCAATTTGGACCCATTGGTGGCAAGTCTATTTTCGATGGCCATCCGAAGACCTGGAACCACAAATTCTACAGGGACCACGGTCTCCTTTCCATACATAAGAAGAAGAAGAAGAATAAAGATTTTGAAAGTTGCGGCCTTCCACACAGGGTTCCAATTGTTGCTGACACAATTGATCTTCGGATTATCTACGTCACCGAGGTTTGGGGCGTCTCCCTTCCAATATTCTATGTATTCTGGCAAGTACACCTCCTTTGTTACTTGCTCTAGTTCCTCTTCTTCGAGCCTGTAGCTCTGGAACATTTCATAATCCTCCATCTGCCAGTGGAAGAGCCTGTTCAATGACCCCGTCTCATCCTCAGAGCACTCTCCTAGTTTGAGAATCCCTTCCTCGTTGGGCTCCCTGCAGCCTCGTCCTTCGTTCCTTAGGTCGCCTTCTCCTTCACCCTCCGATTCCGAAGAATGTGCCAGTTCCTCACTAACCAACTGTGTCCCGAGGTCTATGATAAACTTCCTTCCTCCATTCTCCATAGACAGAGTGTTCTTCTTCTAGTTGTGGGTGGCCCTAGCTGCCACCAGCCACCCTCTCCATAAGATCGCATCATACCCTTTTTTCTTTAGTGGGATTACCACGAAGTCCAGTATGAAGGGTTGCGTCCCAATGGTAACTTGCTGGCCCATTAGTGTCCCGATGGGTTTGATTCCATGTTGATCTGCTCCCAGCAGATTGAATGTAGATGGCCACAGCGTCGGCTTCCCCAGCTTCCGCTAGGTTTCTTCTGGAAGAACATTCACTCCTGATCCACCATCGATGATGGTATCGGTTAGAATGGTGCCAAGGATACCCATCTTCACAATGGCCGGGTTCCTTCCAGTGTTAACTGCCAGCAGCATGGGGTCTATTGTAGACCCCCTAGGAACATCTGTGCGGTGGTTGGTATTGGTGCATGGTTGGGAGAGATTATTCAGCAACGCCGTTCGTAATTGAGGCATCGTCTGGAGGAGGTTGTGTACCTTCACAGGCACCTCCAGTTTTAATTTTAAAATTTGATTTAGTATAGCATCCTCCGCCTCCGATCGGCTGGAAGTACTCGCCGTACCCTTCGCCTTCGCCCTTTCTCGTATCTCTTTCTCAATTTCTTCCCGTGCTTCCCATGCCCTTTGCTTCTCCATCTCCGGGTCTGGGCACATTGCGTGTCTGGCTTGGGCGCGGGTTATGGCCAACACTTCCTCTTCTTTGGTTTCCTCGACATTGAGCAAGTTGACGCCGGACTTCAGGTAGGTGGCGTCTTCGTGGTCTCCCGGTCCGCACCATATGCACAAATATTGTGTGGCCTCTCCCTTCGGGCAGTCTCGGGCGAAGTGCCCCCACTGGCTGCACGCTCTGCATTGTACCATCGGTCGACCTTTGGAGTTGTATTGGATCCGGCTCCTTGTGTTGTTATTGTTGTTTCCTCCTCCCCATCGGTTATCTTGGTAGCCTCTCGAGGTTGCATTGTTGTTCGCTTGTTGGCCCATACCCGCTGATGCGGACGTTGTGGCCTGCTCCGTGAACAACACCTAGTTCATTTGCGTATTCCGAGTTTTCATGTTGTATGGGCATTCCTTGGTGGAGTGTCCCATCACTTGGCAAATCTCGCAGAATGCCTTCTTTGGGCAAGTACCCTTTGTGTGCCCCTCCTCTTTGCACTCAGTGCACCATATGTTCCCTTCGGTCCGACCGGTGCTTCTCATTGTTTTGAATTCCCTCCTCATTCGCTCCATGTCTTTTTGGAGCTCTTGCACCCGTTTGCTAGCCTCGCTGTCGCTGCTGCTTTCCTGTGACGAGTCATCCTCCTCGGACGAGCTATCCTTCTTCTTTTTCTTCGATGTCTTGGTCTCGCTCTCGAGATCCATCGCTCTATTGTATGCGTCTTCGTACGATGTAGGTGGAATGATTTTCATCTTCTTTCAGAGGGAATGCTTTAGTCCCTCCACGAACCATCGCTTTTTCAACCCATCTGTTGGTTGACTCTCCATTTTTCCCAGTAGTTCCTTCAGCCGCCGACTATAAGCTCGCACTGTCTCATTCTTATTCAACTTCGTTCCATAGATCTCGGCGACTATTTCGTTGTCATCTCTCAGGAGGCGGAACTCTATCCCAAATTCCTTCAGTGGGCCATGTGCCGACTTTGGCCTTGTCCATATCTGAGTACCAGTCTATGGCCACTCCTCTCAAGGTTGCTGGGAATTGTGTTACCCATTCGTCTTGGTCAGTAACACCGTTCGCTGACCATATGGTTTTGCACGTTCGACAATGGCGGACAGGATCTTCCTTCCCGTCGCCATTGAACTTCGACAGTTTCTGTTTACTCCCCATCGATGGGGGTCGTCTTCCTGGAGGTGGCTGTGGCTGTGTCTGTGCCCCTGCGCCGGTCCCTCCGGTCCCTCCGGTCCCGGTGGTGTGTCCTGCGTGGGTGACTGGAGGTACGGTGTTTTGCCTGCCGAGTGTGGCACCTACCGTACGTTTATCCTCCCCTTCGTTGTCACCTGCACCCACTCCTGGCTCCCTTTGGTGATCCTCACTTTGTGGTGTAAGGGATAAGTTTCTGAACTGATCCCGGGTCTCTTCGACTAGATCTCTCCTTAACCTTGTTTCCTCCAGAAACTCTTCATGGCTTCGCACCCTACGGTGTTTTGGCGACGCGTAGAAATTTCCATCGTCTTTTGCACCCTCCGTGACACCTCCTTGGTTCCCCTCGGGCCACCCTTTGGCAGGTCGTCCTTCAGCAAGTTGCCTCAGCCTCCGTCTACGTTCTACGTGCTGCTCCAGAATCAAGGCCCTCTGCGCGGCCTCCCACTCGTCCGTTTCTACTTTTTTATTTCTATCTTTATGTAATACATTGGGCATAAATCACTTCCGTACATAGCAAGCACACGCCATGTACACAGAAAAAAACAAAAACTTTTATTATTTTTCCTTTCGGCCACAATTTATCTCAACATTGTGCTGGGATTATTACAGGGTTCAGTTTCCCCTTTGCCTCTTGCCATCACGCTTTGCGTCCCACGACGATTGTTCCGTTTGCGCGTCGTCAGCCTCTGGGTTAAGCTCACCGACGGGTAGGCTCATCGTGTCCGTGCGCCATCCGCGTTTTCCGTTCCTGAGTACGTCTAGGCAACGACGCTAAATGTTTACCCTCTCGGGTGAATAACTTAAAGCACACAGATAAAACACGTAATGCAGAATAATAATGCCATAGATATCAGATGCAATATAAGAGATGTTATTCCATTCCTAATTGTTGTTGTCTCGGTCACAAGTTACATTCGGAAGTATATAAAGATACCGAGGGGGTGCGAGCGCCAACCGTCGCACCGCAACTGCCACCCCTCGGTTGCCAACTAACCAAGACAATTACAACTTAATTAACTAGTTTTATTTTCATGTACAATATTGCCGCTAACATTTACCTGACAGATTTCTTCCAACTTTTGAATGATCTACCAGAGCCTTTGTAAAAACCCTCAGTGCTACGCTGTTGGATTCATTCAACAATCTCAATTATTGAACACCATTTAATTTCCTTCAAACACGACCACACTGACAACAGAAAACAAATTTCTATTTTATTCTGATTTAGCAAATCGATCCCAATTTTGAATACAAATATATAAGGACACCACTGTTTATATGTACAGTCATGAATGGATCTGATCTAACCATTAATTTGAGAATTGATCATCAACTCACAGGTTGCCTTGCATTTCTTTCTTCCATGATGACGGGGGTTTCCCTTATTTGCTATCACTCACAATTTAGGATGGCGGACTGATTGGTACAGCAGTTACCTCCCCTCTTTCCCTATGCCTGCAACTTAGCTTAAGATATACCATCTAACTTTCTGGGTTTGGTGTGCCATAAATCCTCTGTAGAAAACCCTCAGTTTCATTCCTATACCGTTTCTTGATCAGGATGGGATCAAAATTTATTCTCAGGTATATGTGCCTTGAATTGTGAATTCTCCCTGGATCTGGGGTTTAAGATGGACTGTATTGAAACACTAAAAATGAGACTGTCTTCACCAATGTCTTCAAGATTGCCTAATGATTGTAAGTGCTATTCCAGATCTCTGCCAGGTAAGCAGTCCACCCAATATTTGCTTGTAAAGGGATATTAAAAATCTTGAAAATTGGTGGTAGTGGCTGTTAGGGACTATCCACCGTTATCCTGGAAAAAAAAAAACACAACTAGCTAATTAGCTTCCTTCAGTGCCTATATGGAGTGGCCTAGTGAGAGGAAGAGGGTTTTCATCCTCACCTGTAAATCTGCCGTCAAGTTTTTGTCCTTGATGGATTGTGCACTTGAAAACTCAAGATGAAATTGCAAAACATTCAATCTGATTTAAAAAAATTGGAAGAATGAAACGTATTGATATAGCTTTTCGTGAATAGGCCTCATGGGCCCAATTTGAGCACAACCACTTCTGAAAGTTGAATTTTACTTATATATCTATAAGTTACTGGGTCCTATTGATGTGTTTTTTATGCACATGCGAACACAGAATAAAATACCAAGGTATCTTATCCTCTCTTGAACAAAGTCTCTCATATGCTATGCTTCGCGATCAAATGAGACAACTCCAAGGTTATGAAATGTCAGGTCTTGACTTGCGGATAAGTTTAGTGGTTTGATGTGATAATGCTGGAATCACAAGGGGACTTACGTTGTACATGAATGCACAATCTTATCATGGATTAGGATAGGTATGCCGATAACTTAGGATTTGGTAATGAAGCTTTTGACTTAATTCTTACTAAAAAATGGGCAAAAGGAATAGGGTTCAAGAAATCTATTCTAAGCCTAGGAATGTAGGAAATGATGAATGGATCTAGTGGAATCAAACCATGCAAGGTCTCACAATCAGGTATTGACACAAGCTTAGTGCAATCGTCTAAGGTATACTTAAAGATTTTCAGGCTATCACCATCAAACGTTGACACCATCCAAGTTGATTCTTGTCAAGGGACGCGTAATAGTTGAAGTTAAGCTTACTTAAATTTCCAGTTGACCACGCAAGGCGCACTTACCAGCGGCAAGAGGCTAGTGGTATGGATTAAGGATTCTACACAAATGAATTCAACAAATCTTCCACTCAATCTAACATACATGAAAATAAATTCTAATCTAACTTGGAGGAATTGAGAACCATGAATGCAAATACAACACTTGAAGAGCAAAATCACCAACAATTGAACAATGATTATGATTCAAATAGCTGCAGCATATACCAACAATTCTACAAAACCTCTCCCTTACAAATGAGAGACAATGAGGTTTATATAGAGCCTCAAAAGAAATGAATGGCTCAGATTGATTTGAGATCAACGACCAAGATTACAAGATAATACCCTATTTAGGGTTTGTACAACCACCATTACATTGGCCAATAAGAAACGAGGGTAGGTAAGGTAAATAATATATGATGTAGCGCCATGTGTCACCTATTCCCTCCTTGAATGAATGTTGACTTGGTACCCTTTGATTGAACGGATGGTGACTAGGATGCCACCTCAGCTTGCCTTGCACACTTAATCAATTTGCCTTGTACATTCTTCATCTTCACAATGTTTGGAATCCTTTATGATACTTTGCATTCCATCCTTATGTTTAGGAATTCCATGAATTGTTCCCTCCTTATGTTTGGAAAATTTCCCAATCTTGGAATCCTGAAATATTTCCTTCCTTGGCACTCTTTGATGTTGGAATTCCTTGATGTAGTTCTGGATTTCTTGGTGTAAAATCCTTAGTGTTCATTTCTTGAACGTTCTTTCCTTCATTTGTTCACCATCAAAGTGAAGTCTTCTTCATGATTGATCTAGTCCTCATCTTCACCTTCTGGAATCTCTATCTGGAAATCCCCATCCAATCTTTGAAGTATTGATATTCCGTATCCTCATTGCGTGCATCCTCCTTCACCTCAAGCCTTGATCATCATGCTTCCTTTCCTCGTAACAGTCCTGCAAAACAAATAAGCATTGAATCAAACACTAGTATGATAAACTTAACTTCAACCTTGGTGGGAAATTCGTCTGCATATGGACTGATCATTCCTCAAAACCATCCGCATTATCCTTGTCCATTCTTCACTTGGTGGAAATTTGATGCCTATCTGGACAACTTCCTTCCTTTGTAATTCCGCACTGCAGTGGAAATCCGACCCTCATCCAGACTCACTGTCCTTGAAAATCTTGTGTTGATTGGATCACCAATCCATTGAGTGGAAATCCGGACACCATTAGGACTTTGTTCCTGACATTTGTCCTAACATGTGATAGGTAATCTTAGAAAATTGTAACACCAATTCTGGAAAATATGAAGGTCTGGATTAAAGTCTGGAAGATTTTCCTTAAGAAAAACCGATTTTCAGACTTAGGATAAGTCTGATCATAGTTGCTAAGTCTGAAGACATCCATGTAAACTCAGAAAATCAAGTATTTGGAGCCCAAAAATGAATGTCCAGGTCTGGAGATATCACTTGGAGGTCTGAAAACACTCAGAAAGTGACTGATTTTTGATATCAAAGTTGTAATAAAAGTCTGATTTTCTAAGGACAAAGTCTGAATACGCTCTCCAATGCCTGAAAATGGCTCCAAAAAGTTTGAAGACACTCTGAAAATGATGAATATCAATGGCTGGAAGTGGTCACAGCCATGTCACATGCTTGCATTTGAATTATTTTGACCTTCAAAACTCAAAAATGGTCACATCTGGGCACAACTATGTGGCTGGAAATGAAGTTTCAGTTTGAAGACAACCTGGTATACTCAGAAAAATATCAAAATTAGTGCCAATAAGTATACCACAATTCTGAAAATACTTGGAAAAGGGTGTGGAAAAGTCTGATTTTTAGTTCTTAAAGTCTGAAGACACCCTTCCAAGGTCCAACAATGGCTGCCCAATGTCTGAAGACAACCTGCAACTTCAATAAATCAATCATTTAAACTTGTCGCAATCATAGGAAACACCTGTATTTGATAGATTTCACCTTCCCAAAGTGAGGTTTGTCAAATTTGGGCACAAACAAAGGGCTGGTAAAAAATATCTAATTCTGAAGACAAATCTGAAAATGGAGTTTCAGACTTAGATCAGCAATGGAAGCTCCACCAAATGCCCAAAAAACTCATAAGAAATGATGCCCAAGTAAAATTTTCCAAGTTGGCAAGTGGCTGGACATGAAAATCAGTCTGAAGACAACCTGCAACTATGGAGTTTCAGACTGTAACAACAATGACAACGCTTGAAAATGCACTGAAAACTCCTCCATACAACCCTCGAAAATCGCCTTAGTGTGGATGAGCTGGGCAATGAAGAATAATTCTGAAAATGTGTTCCCAGCCAACAATGGAGGGCAAATCACTCCTAGCAATGGCGCCCAGCAAGGTTTGAAAATAATGGCAGCCACCAAGCATGAAGAAAATCACCCCAAACAACGGCACAAAGCACTCCCAAATAAAAATCGAAATTTTCCCAGCTATGGCGCCATTCCAAAATTCTAAAAATGTCTTCAATGGCAGCTCGGATTTGCAACAATGGAGGTTGGAATAGCCAAGCTGGAAAAAGTGGAGGAGGAAAGAATCCTCAACCCAACACTTCACTTTAGCACTTTGCCAAAATTCGCTAATAAGGGAGAACAATCACCTTTCATGGAGACACCTGACAGATTTAATAATAAAATAATGTTGGAGACTCCTCTCATATACTTGCTTTTACCTCTCACTTTCACCACACAAGCAATGTGGGATAAAACACTTGCATATATACTAGAAGGTTAAAATATTAAATGTTTATTGCAAGTTATTCAATTTTGCTTTGAAAATTTTAAATAATCATTAATCATCATTTAAAAACAATTAAAAATGGGGCTCACTTATTAAATATTTCGATTTAAGTCCAAATTGAGCCTCCAGGGGAAAATCGACTTAAGTTGGGATTAAAAAATCCCTTTAAAAATCATTAAAATGTCAAAAATTTCCCCACAAGGGAAAATCGATCCTAGCTTGGATAAAAATCCATACAAAACTTTATCAAATGCACACAAAACACTCAAGGGGAAAATCGATGGGGGTATGGACAAGGAATCCACACTTCAAATTCACTTCATTTGCAAAAAATACTCCCTGGTGGAAATTCGACCTCAGTTTGGATGAAAAAACAGACTCAAAACTCATCAAAATGCTCTCAGTGGAAAATCGACTTAGGCATGGACTGAGAGTTTGCACAAAAACCGGCATTAACTTGTCACAAAACAGCCTGGTGGAAAATCGACCCAGGCATGGAATCATCCTCAACGTTGTCTACACTATAGTCCGCACTGCAGTCCGCACTTCTGGTGGAAAATCGATGGCAGTCTGGAAAAATCCTGACACAGCCAAATTTTAGCACTTCTAGGGGAAAATCGACCCAGGTATGGATAAACAGTGGTGGAAAATCATAGCCAATATGGATTTCTGGGGAAACCTATGTATAGTGTGGATTTTGAGTGGGGGAAAAGGGTGCATAGTCTGGAATATGAGGGGAAAAGCACCTCTAGCATGGATTTTGACCTTCTAACCCTTGGAATATGGATTTCCCTTAGGAATTTGGCATTTTAATCACTCAAAATCACTTAGAAACTTCAAAATTAGACTGGACTCAGGCAAATTTTCCAAAAAATTGAGCGAAACGCTAGGAAATTATCAAGATAAAGTGCGAAATAAACTTGAATAATACCTAGGAGCGAGAAAACAACTCCAAAAGGTCTGAAAATACCTTGGCACTTTAAAATCACTGATATTCGTGTTTAAAACATGTTAATGCTCAAGAAGGTCAACACTTAGCAAGAATAAATCAAAACCCTAAGGCAACCCCTAGACTTAGGCAAAACTCAGGATCAGTCAACATTTTGACATTTTAAACACATGATCCTATTCAAAATTCAAAAACCCTCTCATCCGCAAAGGCAAACACTAGGAAACTAGGCAAAACTTCTACTCTAAAAAGCGAAAAGTGGGGGTCCCCATTTGCAATGGGGCGATGTGTGAAGACGTCACAACAGGTCCCAAAACCAGTCCTGCAACCATATCGGGTACGTTTGGGTATGGGTTCACTCATTGGTATGCCTGGATGCATACCCGAGTGTACCCAGGCATGCCTAGGGTACCCAAAGGCATTGAGAACCAAAAAGTAGCCAAAAAAAAGACTTTTTTAAACCTTTTTTTGCATCCAAAAACCCTAAAATGCCCCTAAAAGCATCATTTCGCCCAATACAAAGATTGTTTTGCTCTCTTCACTCTCTCTTTTCTCATTTTGGCATTTTGAAGGGCAGCTGATATATATCATATGGCATATGACATAATATTGAGATTCTAAACTATCACTTGGCATCTAATATTTATCTTTATCACTACCATTTTGGCATTTGGCATTGATCAATGATGAAATATCATACCATCAAATGTATTTAGTTTTACAATTCTTTATATTTCTTTAAGTTTTTAATTTTTTTGTACACACACAGACATACACTGTACCCAAGGAAAGAAAATTGTCATACCAGTGTACCCGTACCATATATATATATATATATATATAGAGAGAGAGAGAGAGAGAGAGAGAGAGAGAGAGAGAGAGAGAGATTAATAACAGGAAAAAGGGGTAATGATTGAAATCATAATTTAAGTGATAACTTTACAGTAGATGTAGGGAAACAAAAATCATATTATAAAAACTTAAGCCACTTAAGTGACTTTACAAATTTAAAGTTCAATTTACCAAGAGAGGACTTTGGGTTGCATTTTATTTGAGCACGTTCTAACCCTTTTTGGTGCCTCCAGTGTGAAGCTGTTGGGAGAGTTGCAGATATCATTCAAATACCAGCTTTCTTGTGCCGCCAGGTTGGTTTCTGTGATCACAATTGAGTAATATTTAGATCCTGCAAATCTAGATAAGACCACCTATAACAATTTAATATTTTTTTATTCTTAAATTATTTTGCCAAATATGTCTGTTCTCAGCAGTGCATATTGCTAAGTCTAACTTGTTTGACATTGAAGATGACTTATTTGGTTATTCAATATTCATCGATAAGTCACTGTGTTCTTTATTCTATTTTAATGTAATGTTGTCACCTTTACAGACAGATCTTCTGGTATCTGCAGCCAAGACAGGAAAAATTGTTAACATCAAGAAAGGCCAATTCTGTGCTTCATCAGTGAGCAATTCAATCTCATACTTTATTTTGTGGCTTTATTTGGAATTTATGTATTAGCATTTCTCATATGTGTGTAATTTGGCCATTTATTCTGTTTTCCCTTATGCACATAGCTAATTTATTGATAGATTGAAATTCTATGCAACATCTCTGTAAAAAATACAAGAATTCATGTTATAAGCACGCATCATATACTTTGTAGAATGATATTTGGTCAAGCAAATACTGCTAAAATTTTACAAATACCTTTTTCTGAAGGGCCTAGATATGGATAGCTTTGTTATGACATGCATTATGTCCAGAAATGGACTTGGATTGTTTTCCAAATAAAATTTACACCAAAAAATCAATGGGGCTTGTATAAATAGGGATTCAAATGGAAGCAAATTTCTTTCTAGATACAGATATTCTACAGAATGATAGATTGAATGGAAAATGACTTCTGTTTTTTGTGTATCAAAGTAGGTATTCACTGATTTTGTATGCATTTAATGCAAAGAAAGGGATTGAATTCAAGCACATTTAATTATAAACTAGAGGATTGAAATGAAGTTGATTCGACATTTTCTATTAAAAAGTCCTCTTGATGCTCTTGTTTCAGTTCTCCAAGTCTGCTACTGGGGGGGGGGGTCAGGGGGTCCAACAGGTCTCTCCATGTTCTCCTCTGCGAGAGTCTCTTGCTGATCTCTGTATAGTTTCCTTCATTGAGTTCCTGCATGAAGGTCTCTAGTGCTCTCACAAAAGGAGTCCGCTCCTCCTTGTACCGTGACCATGTGTACCCATGCAATAACTTTGAGGTATAGGCCCTTGTGGTTCCATCTTGCACAAATCTCTCAAATTTCTTTTTAGCCAACTTCATAACTATGTTAACCTACATATCAACATTATAAAAGATGAGTCTTCTCAAAGACTCAGTAAGCAACCTGCCCTTACCTTGATATTTGTCCTCATTTCTAAGAGTCCAAATTTGCCACAAAATTTTACAAGATAGCAGAAACCAGAAAAGATTACAGTCCTTTTTAAGCCCTTTTATGAAGCCATAAACGATATATGATAGGAAATAATATCAGAGAATTTAACACCAAATATGTTTCGTACTTCTTTAGCCACAATACATTCAAAGAATATATTAGCAGTGGTTTCAGATATCCTGGAAATGCTACAAATATTAGTGCCTTGTTCATTGTTCTTAATAGGTAATCTTTGTAAAAGAAGCAACCATTTAAAGCATTTCTTCTTGGGCATAACATTACTGCCCCATAAAACAGTAAAAACATTTTGCCATTCCTTGTTAGAGCAATTAAAATTCCACATAGTATTAAGGTGAGAAATTAAATCCTTATTGCAGCATAATGAATCATAGGAGATTCATCCTCCCATTTGAAAAGACTGAATCTATCCTCCACTGAGGAACAGACCTTGGAGATTAAGAGACAGGAGCACGCTTCCCTCAAGACAATATATGTTCTCTAGTTGGAGGGGGGGAGCTGATATTGCTGGCTAAGAGAGCTCCAGGACATTAAATGTCCATCACTGATAATATCTTTAAAGCAACTAATGCCTTTTAGATTCCAGCTCTTAGCCGAGCACCCTCGAAGTAGGGCAAGAGGCTTGCCTTTGTCGGTAAGGTTCCACCAAATGGATCTCTCCCCACATAAGGTGCTATCATCAATATTGATGTCATTGTGAGAAATCAGGTTCCTAATGAACTCCCAAGCCTTCCATATAGCCTTGAAGACACTAGAGCTTGCAGGGGAAATAGGAAACTTTCCAGTGATTAGGTCACTAAAGGGGAGCAACTTCTAGGTCTTGGCTTGTTTGGGAACAGCTAACTTGATGTTATTCCTTATGAGCACCTTCCATGGCTCATTTCCATCCAGGGCATGAAAAATCCACTTAGCAGCAAGGGCAATCCCTTGCAGCTTGAGATCTTTAAGTCCCAAGCTCCCTGTCTTCTTCCCTAAGCAGCACCATTGCCATTTGACAGAGTGCCATTTCTTGTTACCTTTTCCGTCAGACCATAAAAACCTCCTTATTTGTTTCCAAATGTCATTGATTTGGTAGTTATTGAACAACCAAGCTGACGCATAATAAATACTGTAAGATGATAGATTTTTCTGACAAACTTGCAACCTGCCGGCCATAGATAAGTACTATTTGTTCCATTTGCTAAGCTTGTGGTCAATTTTACTTGTGATCCATAGCCACATGTCCTTAAGGCATGGATTAACTGCAAATGGAATACTAAGGTACTTGACTTGTTTGGTTGGGCCGCCCCATTGATAGTTGTATTTATTGCACCATAGGGGGGGGGGGGGGGGGGTTGGTGAGGAATTCATCCTATCCTAGCATAATAGATTTGGCTGAGGATATCTTGGCCCTTGAAGCTTCACAAGACAGATCTAGCTTTTTAAGTAAGGAATCCATATTGGCCTCCTCAAGCTCCAAGAAGAGTGTAGTATCATCTGCAAATTGTATGTTAATTAAGTCTTCCTTATTAGGAAGAAAAATACCCTTAATCCTTGGGGAATAGGAGGAGTCTCTAAGAAGATAGAATATAGCATCAGACCCAATAACAAATAGTGTCGGTGCAAGGGGGCAACCTTTTCTGATGGATCTCCCAAGGGTGAAATTGTAGGTGCGGGATCCATTGACCTCAACCTGGGCAGAGGCATCCCTCAACAAAACCTGAATCATTTGACAGAATTTAATGGGAAAACCAAAGCCTTTCAACATCATAATCAGAAAACTCCATTCTACCCGGTCATATGCCTTCTAAAAATTGATCAAGAACATAGCCACATTCTGATTAGTTCTTTTTGCCCAACTCATAGCTTCCCAACTAGTAATGAGATTCTCAAGGATGTACCTGCCTTTGATACAACCAGTTTGACTTCTACTAACAAACTTGGGAAGGATGTTAACTAGTCTGAGAGCAATAAATTTTGCAAGAATCTTGTAAGATACATTCAACAATGTTATTAGCCTCAATTCTTAATGAAAGATTTGTCTCCATCCTTAGGGAGGAGTTTGATAACACTTTTGTTAATTTTAGTCCCCAATGAACCTAATTTGATATCTTCCTCATAGACATGAAACGAGTCTTTACCAATCCATTCCTTAGCCTCTTTGTAGAATTCAATAGCCAGTCCATCCGGGCCAGGTGCTTTATCATTGTTAAGCGTGCTTATGGCCTTGAGGATCTCCTCCAATGTAATCGGCCTCTTAACAATGTTAGCTTCATTCTCAGAAACCTTCTTAGGGATAAGCACTTTGCATATATCTCTGGCTTTCTGGCTATTAGGAGAGCTCCCTTCAAATGTAAATAGTTTTTGGTAATATAAAAGGAAGGTATCTTTTATGTCATCTTGATCTGCCAACTCTCTACCTTCCTCCCATACTTTATCAATTCTTTCCTTAAATTCTTCCTGTCTTAGCAAGTTGAAGAAAAACTTGGATCCCTTATCTCCCTATTAATTGATTCTGGCTCTAACCTTTAGGCCTTGGATTTTCTTAGTTTGCATACTCCATAATTGGTTTCTAGTAAGAGCCAGTGATTTTGAGATTATCTATTTGGTTGGATCTGATTGGATCCGAGATTCAAGATCAAGGAGGTTATCATTGAGCTCTTTTTCCATCCTATCATCTTTGGTCTTCTTTCTGCCCACAGTTTGAAATAGGGTTTTCCAATTATTGACATTTTTGTTCCACCTGTCAGTGGTAGATGGGGTATTGTTATCCCATTTGTTAATTTGATTTATCATATAGACTACTCACATAATATCTTCATTTTTAAGCAAATTATTATTGAGAATGAAGTTATCTTTTCTCATAAGAGGCTTGCTGAGATAATTGTTCATAGTAACCAAAGCCTTGATAGGGTGGTGATCAAAGAGAGTATGGACACACTTTGACAATGGTACCATCTTCATCCTTATTGAAGGAGAAGTGATCCTTATTGTTATAAATTATGTTTAGCTTACAATAAATCCTTTTCCTTGTTGAAAGTTACACCATGTATACCAAACAGTATTGTAATCTTTCTTTTTGCCTTCTAGAGGATCAAACAGTCCGAGCTTTTCTTTCATCCTGGTCAAATAGAATTTTCATTACTTTTCCATTTGGATCCAACCCCCCTAATTTATCCTCTTGGTGCTCAACCATATTAAAGTCACCTCCTCTCTTTCTCTGTAGTCATTAGAGGCATACGAAGAACACAATACAAATTTGGATCCCTTGTTATTGATGATGACCCAAACTGCCTTGTTGCATGGGGAGGCCCCCTTATCAGAGACCATATTTTCCCATTTGTTGCCTAATAGGATGACGACACCTCCTTTACCTCTATTGTGCCTAGTGGTAAATTGGATTGCATCCTTCCAAATATACCTGAGATCCACATCCAAGGTGAAATTCGTGGCTTTTACTTCCTGTAGAAACATTGCACTGGTGTGTTTGTGCTAGTTCAAAAACTTCCTGACCACATATTTCCTATTTGGGGACTCAAG
The DNA here is from genome assembly GCF_030272615.1 of Cryptomeria japonica. Taxonomy (NCBI): domain Eukaryota; kingdom Viridiplantae; phylum Streptophyta; class Pinopsida; order Cupressales; family Cupressaceae; genus Cryptomeria; species Cryptomeria japonica. The sequence goes on along the minus strand of NC_081407.1, from coordinate 194,603,243 downwards.
CCCCCTGACATTCCACGAAATACAATTTAATTCCATAGGGAACTTTAGTTGGAGATATCCATTGCAGCCTTAAAGTTGTCAAAACATTTGGGTAGGTCCTTGTTATTGTTCTTCTTCTTTGGTAGGGGAGACATTACTTTTAGGTGTTTCTCTCTTCTTCTTAAACATTGCAAATTGACCATTTCCGATAGAGATTATCTTATCAGAATTCTCTTTTCTAGAGGGCTTACTGTTGCTTTGGCTAGGAAGTTGTTCCTCCCTAATGATAAAATCACTGGAACTTATCTATGTTTTCTGGTTAGGTTCTATAGGGTGGGACTCTTCCATATCCATGTTGGAGCCCACATTGTAATTTTTATAAGGGACAATGGCCAGGTCAAGGTCCCCATTTGTAGCTTCATGACTCAATGGGAAGAACATTGATCATACTAGGAACAAACTCATCCTCAACATCCTTGGCCCTTGAGGGGCCTAGGAGGGTAGACTCTTGAATTCCGGAGTTATGGATTTTGCTATCAGGGGTCATAATACTAAGAGGTTGTTTAGGAGGGGTAACCTTATTCTCCTCAAGGGGAGGGGAAGTAGCAGCTTCAACGGGAATTGCATTGCAGTCACCACTCTCATTAGCGTGGAATTCCTTAGCAAGAGAATCCGCAAGGGCACTGAAGTTGTTGGACAAACTTAGTGAGGAGGTTCTACCCATGGGGTTAACCAGATCATTGGACCCATTCAATCCCTTACTACTATGACTCTTGTTCTCAAAATCCCTTACAATTGGCTTAACAAAGGAGTCATTACTATACTCAACACATTCACCAGAGTTGGCTGAGGGTGAGAGACAACATCCAATTGGGTGGTAACAAGCTTGGTAGGGAGAGTATCAACATTGACATTATACGATTGAATCATATCCATCATATTAGCCATGTTCTTCCTTTTATTATCAAATGCCAGATGCAGAACATTTCTTCTCCTGACATTATTAGGTTTGGACTGAATAATATGGCCGAGTTTATCTCTTAGAGTTTCCCTGATTTGGGATAGAGTGTCAGAGACTACTGGATGAGAGGGATCAGCATTGAATTTCCCAACTTGTAGGGAATTGTCAAAGGTGGGGAGACTAGTAAGAGGATCCTTGGATGCAACTCGAACGATGTCCTATAGTGAATTAAGCTGCTTGATGAGGAGCCCTTGATCACTGTCGGAGGTAGGAGCATCTGAGGTTGAGGGCAAGGGATGATTTGCCTAACTAGGCAGGGAAACCTCAAGATTAGCTTTGATAGTGGGATTAGTGTTAGAACTTGGTGTGACGTTTTAACACATCACCCCATTGCAAATGGGGACCCCCACTATTTGCTTAGCTTAGGTGTTTTAGTCGTCTTAGCTTAGCAATAGTCCCCTAGTCATTAATGTTTGCTCTTGTGAAGTGATTGGTTGTGTGAATATTAGGGTTGAGGTCATGTTGTTAAAGTTGCTAAGTGGCTAGGGGTGCAAGATGATGTTGTGGGGATGAGTGTCAGGTTACTAGTGGAAGGTTTGCTTGTAGTTCCGTCAAGAACTACAAGCATAACGCCTAAGTAGTAAGGTCTTAAGTTTCCGGTTTGCCTAACAGATAACCTAGAGGGGAAGAAATGTGAAAATTTGCTTAAGTCTAGGATCAACCCCTTTGTTGCACATATGAGGTTATGCAACGTCACCTCCCAAATGTGCTCAAAGTGAGCTCCAAAGATCAAGGCATCAAGCTTGTGCAAGAATCAATGGTAAATGCGCCTAGCTTTGTGCAAGCCTACCCTTAGAATGCGCTTCATGTGTTTCTTGTGCACTTCACTACCTCAAATGCGCTCACAACCTTTTGTGTACCTAGATCCTTGAATCCCGCCACACCTTAGGTTTGTGCAATGACACTTGTTAAAACCACTCAGCATTATGTAAGATAACATCAAAAGAATGTGTTTGAGTTGTGCAACTATGGGCATGAAACCTGCTCACCTCCTTGTGCACATCTACATTTGAAATCCGCCCTAGGCATTACTTGTGGAAGGCAACCCTTGAGAGTCGCTCCACCGCTACATTGTGCATGCATACTGTTGAAATCCACTCAGCACAAAAATTGTGCATGTCAACCTTGAAACCCTACTCAAGAGGAGAGTTTGATGAAAATTGTCTAAGGCATTAAAAAATGTTAAATACCCCTTCAACTTTGCCCAAGGTCAAGGATTATGCATGTCACTTATTCAAAGGCACTCTGATTTTGGTTCAAATCAAGGTTCCATATTTGCTCCAAGATAATTGTTATGCAAGATGAACCCCTAATGTGCGCTCAAAAGTGAAGAAGAGAGGTGTTGATCAAAGTAGTGCAAGGCACCTACCTAAATGCACCCAAGAGAAGAGGGGAAATGTGAAATTTTCTAAGGCATAGGTTTGTGCAAGCTAACCTCCTATATGCGCCCAACCTTCATCTTATTGTGCAAGGACATTCTTCAAATGCGCTCCATGCAAATTAGTGCAAGCATGACCTTTAAAAGTTCTCATGTGAAGTGATGAATAACAGATATCAGACCCTAGGGGATTCAAATCAGACTTGTAAGCATCAAAATCAGTCAAAAGGAAACTTAAAATCAGACCTAAATCCGTTTGCAAAGTGGGAGCAAGTGTATGTGTTTTAGTGGATTGAAGGGCTAGTTTGATCTCTATGTATATATGTTCAAACCGGAGTTATAGGACTTGCAGAGTCTGGCCTAGACTCGGCGAATCCCGAGACAGGTCACCTCTGCTGAGGCTAGAGGACCTTGGACTTGGACTCGGCCGAGTCTGGCCGGGTCTGCATAGACTCAACAGACTCGCTGAGTCCTGAGCCCAGGACTTTGCCGCCTAGCAAGGTTAAAAGAAGCCAAAAATAAAAATAAAAAGAGGAGGCTAGAGCACGAGGAGACCCATTGGAGGACCCCGAGTCTGAGGATGATGTGGATGAGGATGTTGACATCACTGAGGCTGAGGCTGAGCTTGAGAAACAGGTAGATATCATGGTTGTAGAACGTTCCAGGACCTATCTTAGGCGAACACGTAGGACAGTTGCGAGGTAAGTGATCATTGATATTGGCTCCTCTGAGCCTTAGACTTCTAGGCTCTAGCTTTTATGTTGATATATGCTTTGAACTTTTGATGCCATGGATTTCATATTCCTTGAATTTTGTAGACATTTGACACTATTTATATTTATAATGTGTTATTTAGTTTAGCTTATTTCCTTCAGCTCAAGCCTAAAATTTGCCTTTATACTTATGCGATGAATGTAAACTTGTGTATGTGTTCAAAGTAGTTTCTGTTTGATGAGATTATTGTGTCTTTGAGGTTTATTTATTAAAAAATGCATGAAAGAAGTTTAAAATCGTTAAAAATCTTTAAATTTCTTGGGTTTTTCAATTTGCCAAGTCTTTGCCGAGTTCGGGCACTGAGTTTGAGTCCGAGTCAAAAATTGGCTTGCCGATTCTGAGTCTTGTAACTATGGTTCAAACACTAATGTCCTTCTGCCTCAGCCGACTTGGTGAGTACAAAGAAAGTATGTGATTGGGGCCTGTTGTGACCTTTTCACACATCGCCCCGTTGCAAACGGGGACCCCCTCTTTCCTGCTTTTCGTGTCCTGTTAATTTAGGGTTTTGGCAAATAACCGGCAATTTTGAGCTTCCAATGTTTGAGTCTCGAGTTTTGAAACGTGATCATGCCTAATTGCTATTAGGGTTTTAAAATTTTGTATAGGATCAAGTGTGTAAAATGCTAGATGTCTAAGTGATCCTAGATTTTGTCTAAGTGTTAGACCTTTTGAGTGTGAACGAGTTTTAAATGTCCAAGTCGGTGATATATTGTTGTGCCTCGACGAAATTCTTTTGTCTTGCTCAATTTTTGATGAATTTGGCTATGTCTTGATGCGTTTAATTCAAAATTTGAAGTGTCCAGATGTTTTTGAGTGGAAAAATCATTAAATTCTTGATGAAAATCAATGTTTTAATGGTCAAAAGGTCAAAATTCTTGATGGGAGGTGCTTTTCCCCCCACATTTCTGTTGACCCATGATTTTCCCCCACTCAAAATCCCGATGTGAGGTGAATTTCCACTAGATTTTTGATGGACCTTATTTTTCCCCATGCAAGTTTCTGATGGAAGGCGATTTTCCACCAGGAGGGTAAATTTTGACTAAGTGTTGGGAAATTGTCCTGATGACCCACGTTTTTACCTTGGGAGTTGTTGTGACCATTTCACACATCGCCCCATCGCAAATGGGGACCCCCTCTTTTGCTTGTTTTTCGCTCGTTTTCGCTTTCGTTTTTAGGGTTTTGTTAGTTAGTTGGTCGTCTGGATTTAGGGCCAAGCCTTAGGGTTTTAAATTTTGCCTTTTCAAGCCAGAATTCAGTCGTTTCTTTGGGAGTTTTGAGCTTCTTTTCTAGAATGCAAATTTTGAATGCAATGAATTCGCCAAAATGGTCTAATTTTCAACTGAAATGTTAATGCAGAGCTTAAATTTGTCTAAGTGTTGACAGACAATGTGAATTTTTGTCCGATTGAATATTTTGACCAAATTTTGACTTTTTTGATTTTTGATCCTGGGCATTGGAATTGATTTGTTTTCGCCTCGTGAAGTGTTAAAATGTGAAAAATCATGTTATTTTGGCCTGTAGGAGCAAAATCGCTCCTGTCCCTCAGTGAAGGACGGGAGCTCATTTTCAAATATCTCATCGTCCCTGCAGAGTCCAGACAAATTTCAAGTTGGAAGTGATGGAGAACGACGAGATCTTTCCATTGAATATAAATTGAAGATTTTCATGAGCACAGAAATGCCTCCAGGAGGAAAATCGCTCCTGTCCCTCAGTGAAGGACCGGAGCTACAATTCAAATTTCGCCTTGTCCTTGCAAGATTTTGAAAACTTAATGATTTGAGGACGTCCAAGGGAAGATGCTTTGCCAAATGAATATAATTTGATATGCTAAAACGAAGGAGAATGACCTATATTGACCAAATCGCTCCTGTCCCTCTCCAAGGGACCAGAGCGAGGTACCTTGTAGCTCTCGTCCCTCTCCCAGGGACCAGAGCGATTTCCTTCATTATGCAAAATCCAGACAAAGGTCAAGGCAAGTTTACGTTCAAAAACAAGGGAAAACATGAGATAAATACGTTGAATATAAATTGAAGATTTTTGGGACGTCCATAACAGTGTTAAATGCCTAGTTCGCTCCTGTCCCTCAGGAAGGGACCAGAGCGATTTTTGATATAATTGCTTTTCTTGCAAAGTTACAGATGATGTCAAGGCATGGACGAATAGAGTGAAGAGGGACGAGTCCGTTGAATATAAACTTGGAACCTGGCAAAGTGAGATAGTGGCCACAAGGGAAGGATCGCTCCTGTCCCTCTCCAAGGGACCAGGGCGATACAATGGTGATGATACTTCCTACGCAAGTTCAAGGTCGTTCCTCCAAAGTTCAAGGTCGACACAAGTCAAGACAAGGTGGCGAGGGGCATTTCAAGGCGTCTTCATCATGCGCAAACACTCAAAGGACGTTAAAATGAAGAGATTGACACCCTATAACATAGATCGCTCCTGTCCCTCAGGAAGGGACCGGGGCGATGTTAGATGCATTGGCCATTTCATGCAAAATTTACGTAGGGACAAGACGTTGCAATGTTTTAGAGGGTCCATGGTACGATAAAAGATGATATACAAGAGTTTTTGAACGTAAAATGATCATCATTTTGAGCATGGAGACTAGATCGCTCCTGTCCCTCTCCAAGGGACCAGGGCGATTTGCTTTGGATTCCTCGTTTTGCTTCAAGTTTAAGCTAAGTCAAGACGTCATAAGATAGCATATGGTCCAAGGCATCGTTTGAAGATAATTCGCAAGGGTTTTGAACGTCCAAACGTTGCTAGTCATGCTAAAGACTCACATCGCTCCTGTCCTTTGGACAAGGACCAGGGCGATATCACCAAAAGCGCTCATATTCTTTCAAAGACGAAGCTAGGCGAGGATAAGCAAGGCAAGGGACATCGCTTGGAAGACATTGCAATGAAGATCGAAGTGCAAACTTGCCAAGGTTAAGGAGAAAACGTGGATCGCTCCTGTCCCTCTCATTGGGACAAGGGCGATGATCCCTTTAATGCGTCCAAACACATAATGAAGACAAATGGAATAAGCGCAAAAGACACGAACAAAGGATGTTATTCGCCAACAATAAAGATCGAAATTAAAAGATGCAAGATGGACGTAGAAATTTGGAGATCGCTCCTGTCCCTCTCCAAGGGACAAGGGTGATGAACATTCAAGAGGCCTTTAAGTACGCATGCAAGATGATCAAATTCAAAGGACTCATCAAAATGATCGATTTTCAACACGAAGATGAAGGAGTTGGACGTAAGAAATACAAAAAATCAAGACAAAATCATGGATCGCTCCTGTCCCTCTCCAAGGGACCAGAGCGATGAGGTACGTCCCTTTATTTTCATATTTTTGGCGCCAAATTAAACAATTCGAATTTTCCTCAAATGCTAAATCGATTTAAAAATTGAAAATCCATTTTTATTTAGCATTTAATATGGCGTTATCTTTTATTAATTATTTTTTGCCTTTATTAAAAATCGAAATTCTCATTTAAAAAATGCAAGGCATTAATAATTAATTATTTAATTAATATAAAAATCGATTTGAAGCGCCCAATTAAGCAAGTCGGCCTTGTTATTTTATTGCAAATCATTTAAAAAATGGTTTTATTTGTCAAGTCGGCCTAAGGGGTGAAAGGATGAGCGCGCTATTTATAAGGGGGAGTGAAATGTTCATTTTCACATCGTTATTTTTATCCTTCACATGCGATCTTGAGGAGAACCGAAGGTGATGCGAAGTATATCATTAAGTGTGGAGTGCGAATTGCGTTGAAGACCAAAGGTGGTGCGAGTTTCATTCATCCAAGGGTGGCGCTTAGTTATCAAAGGGGTGGTACGAAGTGTGTTCAAAGGTGGTACGAATTTGAAGACAACACCAAAGGCGAACTTGGAGATCCATCTAAGACAACACCAAAGGCGAATTTGAAGACCACACCAAATGCGAACTTGAGGATACATTAAGGCGAATTTGCTAAAGACTTGGAGGATTTGTTTGAGCGATTTGTCAAGGATAAATTTGAAGATCATTTAAGACCACGCCAAAGGCGATAATTGAAGATCACGTTCTCTCCAGAGGTGGCGAAGTCGATTTTGAGGAGATCATATTGAAGATTATTTTATACCTCAATTTTTGCCTAGGCAAATTTTGTTTTTGCATTCTAGAGTTAGCTCTCTATCGAGGTATGGCGATTTAATTATTATTGCTTTATTCATTCATCGTCATATTTCAAATTTTGAAATTTTGAATTTTGAATCTCTTGGCTCAATCGTTGTTTTTTAGGAAATGATAACTCTAGAGACTTATCATGAGGTTTCCTAAAAACTTTTCTCTCTTATTTACGCTATTTATTGCAAAATCTATTTCTTATAATGAAGTGTTGTGTAGGTATGGCGACCCCAAAGGCGGGAGCATCCACCAGCCGCTCGGCTCTCATGAAAGAAGATCAGAAGACCGAAGAAGTGGAGACCAAGATCGTGTCGAAGTGGAGCAACATTGGAGATACAAACTTGGGGAACTTTAGCACGAAGAAGTTTCGAGAGGTCCCTTACATTGGCAAGCCATCACCTGTCGCCCGGAGAATAATAGAGAGTGGCATCATTAAGGCGGCCGGTTTTCCTCCAGCTATTCAGTGCCACGAGTTGATGATCGAGTGTGCCCGTCACTACAATCCACAGTCCAGGACAATTGTGTCCAACGAGGGAAACACTTTGGCGTACCTTTCAGAGGAAGCCATAAGTGAAGCTTTCCATCTTCCAGAGCACAGGGACATGATATATAAGAGCGTTGAAGGAGCCAGATCAGTGTACGATGATGATCCAGATGCTTGCCTAAGCATAATCAACAAGAACTGGCTACTCAAGAGTCGTCCCCGTCTGAGCAAAGTACCGAACACACCACACAGGATTGATTTCCAAGAGGAGTACAGAGATTTGATTACTATGCTCAACAGAGTTACAGGAGCACCTCATGCCTTCTATTTTGAGAAATGGATGTTTTACTTCATCCAGGTGATTGTTCAAGGAAAGGGTACGATACATTGGGCTAGGATAATTAGCCATTGCTTAGACGTACAGTTGAGGAGACTCAGGGCTACTAAGTCCTTCCACATGAGTTCATACGTCATCTATGCCTTAATCAGGAGCGTTGAGTACGCAGGACTACCTCACAGAGGAGTGATTGGAAGAGGACCCGGCGAGGTCAGAGCTTGTGAATCCTATACCTACTTGCATCATCCGCCAGGGAAGAACTACAAGTTAGTCAATGATACTTTCACGATGAACATCACAAGGACGTTGCAAGGAGGGATTCACAACAGATTATCTCAGGATGCCCAGGAATTCATCAAGAGGTACGGTGCTTGGTTCATTCAGTTTCCCAAGTTCACTTACATTAGAGTGCATGGATGTCCTTTACCTCCATACATGTTGCCGAGGTACCCGACAGACAGAATTGTGTTACTTGAAGTAACAAGGCAGTTGGCAGCATATGTGAAGGCATTCAGACACAGACATCAGAATGGAGTTCAGGTACCTATTATTTTGGGTAATTCAGTTGAGGTATGTCCTAATGTCTTAGCCATGGATGACGCAGAGAAGGAGTTAGCCTTGTATCCTTTTTCATCTTTTGCTTGGAGGAATAGTTTTGATCCACATGGACATTTAGAGGAGACGGTCGGTAGAAGATTTAGACATGAACACCAAATTGAAGATTTTATGATGAATCTCCTAGATGATCTCGAAGTGAAACGAAAGATACATTCTAGATTGCCTTTGGATTTCATCAGGAAATGTAAGATTTACAGAGTGGCCGACCAAGCTCAGGACAACGGCAGGCACATCCAATCTTCATATGATAGAGAAAGCAAAACAATAAGTTTGAATTGGGATGAGCCCGAGGCCGTGGATTTAGATGATTTGATGGCACCAGTCTTGTCTTGTACTCGCAGATGGGTAGACGTTCAGCATCAGAAGTTGAGAGAACAGGGCATAGCTATGTCTTTTACTTTGGAAGAGAAACCAGCCGAAGGTGGAGCCAGTGTTAGTGAAGGCAATCCTAATCCTAGGAATTCAGGTGAAGGTAACCTTCGATGTGCCAGTGACGGCAATCTCCATTCGAGAGGTTCGAAGAGAAAGGAAAGATCAGAAAAGAAAGAGTCTTCCAAGAAAAAGCAAGGTGCCAACAAAGATCAGACACCGGGTACTTCTTCCAGACCAGAGGATAGAATAGTTCGAGTGGAAGAGTCCATGGAGTCGATGGTACAGAATGACAGACAGGAGGGAGGACAGGCACAACATGTTTCATCTGATGGATCTCTCCAAGATTATGAGTTAGAAGAGGATAACGAAGTAACATCTCCTCCCAGACAAGAAGAAATAGTACATAAAGAAATTCAAGTTCAAGAGACAAGATCGAATATCCCAGATTGGTTGAAGGAAAGATTGACTAAGGTGATCGTAATTGAGGACGAGGACAGTGCAATTGATTTAGAGAGCCTTGTTGGACGTTCACATATGACAACAGAGAAGAAGAAGGCTACAAAGATGTCCAAGATGATTCGAGATGAGACTGGATCTAGAAAACTGCAGATAGCTACACCGGCAGCAGACAAATATGAGGGTGAGATCCTAGCAGAAGACTACCATATACAGACTATCGAGTTAGGACCATCCACAGCAGAGCAGACTTTAGATGATGCCACCGACACATTTGAGGCATTGAAGGACAAGCTTAGAGAAGAAGTGGAAAAGAATAGAAAGCTTGAGAAAGAGGTCGGTGCATGGAGGACATATTTCAGTCACATCAATGAACCTTTGGGACGTCAGGATCCAGTTAGATCACCAGTGCAGGCATTGCCCCTTCAATCGATCAATGAAGCAGAAAGATTCAGGAACCTGGTCCAGCGTACATGTAGTTGGATGGATAGATCTCATACAGTGGCCATAGAATTTGTTTCAAGGATGTCGAAGATCACCCATCAGGCTATCCAAGTTCTTGAGATAATCCACAGATTGATGGCAACAGTAGCTGCATTTGCCCATACCAAGGACGTTGTCATCCCTGTCTTGAAAGTTATAAGACACACATCCAGAAGAATTTTAGCACAGGAGAGGATCTTAGAAGGTGATTCTCACAGTTTGTTTCAGTGGTCAACCTTACTCCATATAAAGAGTGTTCTCTTCGAGGACATCAGTGTTAGATGTGGTCAAGTTGAGGAGGTAATCAATCCGATCCAGGACAGAGTATTTGAGGTACTTCGTACCATTCTTGGCAGAAGGATCGAGGTCGAGACAGATGTGGATTTACAAGAATTTGAGGATAGAATCACGATCATCTTTCGCAAGGACGCAGATGTTACAGATGAGCAGTATGATCAGATGTATGCTACCATGCTCCTGATTGATAGAACAAAGGAACTTGAACCTACTTGGGACGCAGCTCTTCTAGATGCATTTGATCAGGTTATCCACTTAGAAGAGAGTATCAAGAATCTTCCCGAGATTCCAAACACAGAAATCGAAGGAATCGTGACAAAATTCATTGCATATGCTAAGAAAGAGAATTGGAAAGGGAATAAGATTCTAGATGAAAGGTTGTTACAGATGACATGACATCTTATTTCTCATTGGTTGATACCTCCTAGATTTTTGTGCCGAATTTAATATTTGGCTATGTATTTAATGTTGTTCAGTAAAAAGGAGGTCATTTGTAACAAACCCTAATTAGGGTTTAGGTGTCATGATCTTGTCCATTGATTTATTTTCAATCTGGACCTTTCATTGTAACTGGGGATGCTATTTATACCCCCATTTTTCATTTCATTTGGTAATAGTGTAATAGATAATAGTTGAATAGTCAGATAAGAGTGAAATAGAGAGATTAGAGTTAGAAGCAATTTTTATTTTGTAGCAAGATTGAGTCTTGAAAAGAGAAATTCAAGCAATTGTTGTATATGATGACTTGGAAATCAATAAAATATTGAAGTTATGGTGTTTTGTTGCAAATTTCTTAAGTTATCTTCATGGTTGTTGGATGTACTTGAATCACACTCAATCAAGGTAGTTTGTTAATTTGACAAACTAAGTGTGAGATTTGATATTTGGTAGGATTCGCAATCCAAACCACTAGCTTCTTGCTGATTGTAGGAACGCCTTGCGTGGTCGACTGGAAAACATTTTGAGTCCTTAACCTTCAAGCATTTTCGTATCTAGGATATGTACCTTCGTAGTAGTGTCCTTGGTCTTTGATGCATTGAACACCATTATTACCTTAGAAGATCGCACTAATTTCAATTAAGTTGTTATCTTATGGCAAAATTGAAGTTGGTTGAGTCTTGCCAAATCTCATTCATGCTAAGTCGTTCATAGGGTTAGGCTAGATTAGACTTCCTTAAACCCTATCCTTTTGCTATTTTTTGAAAGTTCCTTTTAGATTAGTAAAATCTTCGAGCCTTTGGAATCTGTAAGACGCCTTGGAGGAAACAGCAAATCACATCATACCATTAAAAAGCTTGTCCACACGTGGAGACCCCACTAAAAGAACCTTGGAGTCCATCTAACTGATCCTTTTTGCAGATCTTCAGCAGTTAGAGACTATTTTCTCAAGAGAGGATAAGATGCCTTTAGGTATTTTATTCTGTGTATGATTGTGTATAAAATACACGTCAACAGGAGTGCAGATGACTTTGATGCGGATGAAATTCAAGTTCTTGATGCAGCTCGATTTTCCACCAGGGCAATTCATGATCAAATTTGATGAATTTTTATGTAGAGGATTGTGTTGATGGAAGGCGAATTTCTCCAAGTGCAAGTTTTAATGAATTTTGATCTGGATAATTATCCAAATAGGGTTCAATTTTCCGCCAAAGTGATTTTTGGACTTAGTGATGAAATAAAGTGATTTTTTTGACTCCGGATGCAAGTTGATTTTCTCCAGAGGTGTTTTTGGGCAAATTTAATGGATTTTGATTGGGATTTTTATCTCAATAGAGGGCGATTTTCCCCCAAGGGCAACTTGTGACATTTTTTAATAAATTTTATTTGGATTTTTAATCCAGATATGGGGTGATTTTTCCCTAGGTGCCCAAAGTTGGGAAATTTTTGAAAATTTTAAAGGAAGTGAACCCAAATTTAATTGTTTTGCATTTGATGACGATTATTTAATTTTTAAAAAACAATTATTAAATGATTTGCAACATTAATTAATGATTAAGTATTTTTCCCATTGCAAATTGATTTTCCTAGGCAAGTATAAAAGGCAAGTTTTTATCCCACATTGCTTGTGTGGTGAAGTTTCAAGGTGAAAACATGAATAAAGAGACCCAACCAGTATTATAATAATATTATATTTTGCTGATAGTGATTGTTGAGTGGCTGATTTTGAAGATTTCTTCCAGTTGGGCGATTTTGGAGGAGTGTCCATTGGACACCATTGAACGTTTGAAACTGCAAGTTTGTGATTTATTTGTCCAAAACACCTGGTTGCTGCCATTAGGGAGCAGATTACAGCAGGTTGGTGGCCATTTTTTGCCACATGAATTGATTTTGCTAAGGTGGCGCCATTCTTGGGAGCTCGGCAATTTTGTTTTGGAGGTGATTTCCTCCATTTTTGGAGTGATTTGCTTGCATTGGTGACACACCATTGCTGTTGGGAGGCTGTGTTGTTCTCAGACCTACATATTTTTGTCATTGCTGAAGGTGATTTGACTTCCATTGTTGGCTGGAAACTTCATTTTCAGATCTGATTTTACACTTCCAGTCACTTCATACTTAGGCGATTTTGCCTGGAGGTCACTTTGAGGGCATTTCAAGGTGGATTGGACACATTTCCTGAGTACACCGTTGCTGGTGTAAAGTCTGAAACCTTATTTTCAGGTTGTCCTTAGACTTACCTTTCATTTCCAGCCACCTCTACAATTGGAGAATTTCACTTTGTCATCATTTTCTGAGCATTTGGTAGAGTTTTCATCGCTGACCTAAGTCTGAAACCTTCATTTTCAGATCTGTCCTCAGACTTGGACATTTTTAACCAGCTCATTATTTGCACCCAGATTTGACAACTTTGACTTGGGAGGTAAAATTCCATCGATTGCAAGTGTTTATACATGGCTGCAACCTTGTTATGAGACTGATTTTAAGTGTTGTAGGTTGTCTTCAGACCTATTGGCAGCCATTGTTGAGTTTGGGAAGGAGTCTTCAGACATTCAAAGTTGAAACTCAGACCTTTATGTACCTTTTCCAAGTGAAATTTGACCTTTGGTATACTCTTATGATCCTAATTTTGATGAATTTTCTGAGTACACTACGAGTCCTCAGACTTAATTTCCATATCAGACCTCAGCTAAGTCTGAAATTGCTGATTTTTAAAGGTTTCGTGAGGGTTTTAGACCCTATTCTTGTTATATTTACATTCTATTTCAGAATTTGTTAGGAATATGGATAAGGTTTCTGATTTCCATTCCTAAAACTTGTCTAAATCATTAGAAATCAGAACTAATTCAATTCTAAAAATAGTCATTAGGATAATTTTTTCCGAAGTTATTGATTTCTAGCTTTGTACAGGTATTATATCTAACTCCGGGTTTGGAGTTCTGAAGGAGCAATTGAAGATGGTCTAGGAGGGATTTTATCCGGATTCCAAATTGTCATCCCGATGGAAGGATATCATAGACACAAACATGCATTTCCTGAATATGAGGCGGATGCGGCAAAGGATGTTCTGGATAAAGAACCAGATTCCCTCACCTACGTATGCAAACATCATGAGGAGTGGTATCTATCATGCCGCTGGATTTCCACAATCCATACAATGTAGTGAGTTAGTTCTCGAATGCGCAAGACACTATGATCCTCTCTCTAGAATGATTCGGACTCCCAAAGGGGTAACCATTGCCTACCTTGCTGAGGATGCGATTGTCGAAGTGTTTGGAATTCCCCACAATGTTGACATGAAGGATAGAATGAAGGAAGAGTATGAAGCGAAATACAAGTTGAATGCGGATACATGCAAGACCGTAGTGGATGATTGAGCTGAGGCCTCATCATTGCAAGGCACCCAAGACACTCGTGCACAAATTTGAAAGAGGAATATAGCAATTTGGTATTCCTATTGAACCGAGTGATGGGGATGCCACAGGGAGCCCTATTTGAAGGATGGATGTTTTACTTTATCCAGGATTGTATAAGAGGAACGATGATCAATTGGTCAAAAATCATCACCAACAATTTGGATTTCAGTTGAGAAATGTGGAAAGAACTAAGTCATTTGCCATGACTTCTTACCTTGTGTATATACATGCAAGATTTGTCACATATAAAGGATTGATATGCAGAGGTGAAGTCGGAAATGGACGAGGACAATACAAAGTTATGAATGTTATCCACAACTGGACATGCATAGAGTTGAAGACTACAGGAGGGTGAATGATGCATTCACCATGTATATTACAAGGATGTTGCAAGGCAGGATCCACAAGAGGTTGTCCAAAGAGGCGACGAAATTGATTGAACAATATGGATCGTGGTACGTACAGTTTCCCACTTTCACATACCTTATGATTCAGGGATTCAAATCCGAACCATACAAGCTTCCTAGGTATCCTATAGACAAAATGATTCTACTTGAGGTGGTGAGACAACTTCTGGAATTCAATTTCATTCCGAAGGAGAAGCATAGAACATGAATGACTTTTCCTATTGCTATAGGGAAAACTTTGGAAGTATGCCAATTTGCTGCTGCAGCTAGTACGGTGATCAATGAGCTTGCATTCTATCACCTTGGAACCTATAAGAAAAGAGACAGATTTGATCCGCACAAGAACGTTGAAAGGATCAGAGGAGACAGATTCATACACAAGGTGGACATTGAAGATTATTGGGCCAACCTAATGGACAAGCAAGCAATAAAGAGAAGAATGTGGTCCAAGATGTCCGTGGATTTCATGAGAAAGTGTGAACTCTTTCTCATTCCTGATCAGCTATTGGATGATAGTGATCATACTCATCCGCGCTATGAAAATGAAATGAAGAAATCTATCCTATTACCTAGTTGGTCAGAACCGGAGGTCACAGAGTTGAATATGGTAATGAGAGACGTCATGGATTTCTCCAGAGAATGGGTAGACAAACAAATGAATAGATTGATAGATATGGGCGTTGTCTTCACATATGAGAAGATAAAACAGGTGGAATCCTCTCTTGAGGATGATTAGAGGACGGTTAGTGATGTAAGGATTCATGTAGATGAGGGGAGTCAAGCTCCCAAACGTAAGAAAAATACACCTGGAGAATCCAAGACAAAGGGGAAGGAGATAGTTAGGAGAAGAAGAAGAAGAAGAAGGAAAAACCTAGCGCTCCTTTGTCTCCCCTTAGTTTCTCATCAATCAAAGAGATTGACATGCCAGAACAGAGCAAGGAATTTGAACAATGTTCCAACACAGTAATTTTATCGGATAATATTCAGGAGTTGCATGCCATAGCTCAATCCACGCCACCAAATGAAGATGACGAGCAGCTGGGATGTCCTATTGTCCTATTGGAAGTTAGCTTGGGAAATGATGTTCATGATTTGACTAAGGACAAGGAGGATAATGATGATGTTATCTTGGCATTGAAGGAACTTGATTAGGAAATGTGTCTTGATGATGGAATGGAAATGTCCACCATTCCTGATTGGTTGATGAAGAGCATGGAGAAGAGTAAGAAAATGGTAAAGGCTTAGCCTATTGATGATATTGATGATTACTTAGCCAGGAGCAATCAAGAGAAAAAACCTAAGAAGGCTAAGATACTTTCGAATATAGCTAGAGATGAAACAGGAATGTAGATTGCACAGGTGGCTGTATCGATTGGTGATGTGACTATGGATGCAGCTACTCCTATGGATTTCCAGATCACTTTGGTTGCCCTTGGATGGACTACAAAAGAACAAGAGTTCCAGGAACTCAGTGATACTATCAGGGTGATCAATGCAAGGTTAGACATGGAGATTGAGAAGAAAGAAATGTACAGAGAGGAGAATATTGCAAGGATGAGGCATGAGAATCCCGTCTTTGTTTCCCCTATTGCAGTTAATCGTGGACTGCATATTGATTATCAAGTAGCAAGAGATACACTTGTAGAGTTGGGAAAATTGGTTGAAGATGTAAAGAGGCAAGCAGATGACTTCCTTACTTAGTTTGTCTAGGCATTTGACAGGACAATGGCACTCATATTTAGGATACTGTATTTGGAGGGAGTTTGGGATGAATTCCAGCCTATTCAGGAGAAGACTATACCCCGCTTCAAAGTGTTGAAGAAGATTCCAATGTCCACGTTAATTCAGGAGAAAGTTGTGCACGTAGGAGATAGATATGGTTTCCATGGTTGGTATTGCTCATTGGCCATGTGGAAACCCACTAATGAGCATGCACAAAAGGATTGTGCAGAGATGGAAGGATCGATTCAGGAGATACAATCGAGGATCCTTACATCTATTGAAGAATTGTTTGGGATAGATGTCAATGTTGCCAATGGTCTATACTTAGAAGAATTGAGAAATAAGATGAAGTTCATGTACTTCAGCCAGTTGGATTCTTTGAAGAAGAATCAGATTGATGATTTGGTTTCCTTTTTGATTCATGTACATAATTTGCAAAAGCTTGTGCCAGATTGGGAGAACACGTTGGATGCTTGTTCCGATGCATTGGATGTGATTGATGTGCAACAGGATACTTTGCCCAGCATTACCATGGAGGAATTAGATTCTGTATTGGCTAGATTCTTGGAATATGCTGTGAGAGAGAGGGATGCAGGCCAAAATATTCTAGAAGATTCCCTACTTGATGATTAAGCATTATTTCATTGAGTCATATGTTGGTGGCTCCATTTTTTATGTAAACCCTAATCAGGGCAATGATCTTGGCCCTTGATTTTAAATAAATCTTGGCCATTCATTTCTTTTGAGGCTCTATATAAACCCCATTTCCTGTCATTTGTAAGAGAGATTTTTGAGAATTGTTGGTTATATGCTGCAGATTTGAATACAAATCATTTTTCCATTGATGTTGATTTTGTTTAAGTGTTGCATGCATTTGTGGTTCTCATTGCCTCCAAATTAGATTAGAATTTGCTTTCAAGTATTTTAGATTGAATGAAGAAATTTGTTGAATGCATTTGTGTGGAATCCATCTAATCCATACCACTAGCCTCTTGCTGATTGTACGTGTGCCTTGCATGGTCAACTAGAATTTTATATGCACTTAACTTCAATTGTTATACGTCCATTGTTATGCATTAATTTGAATGGTATCAATGTTTGATGGTGATGATTTGAACATCTTTGAAATATGCCTTAGATGATTGCGCTGAGCTCATGTTAAATTGTTCGATTTGATGGTGAGACCTTGCCCAATAGGATTCCATTGAATTGTTCATCCTTTTCTTGCATTCTAGGCTTTAGAATAGAATTCCTAAACCCTATTGCCTTTTGTTCTTTATTAAGAAATCTTTGTTAGATTAGATCAAGAACTCAAGGTGCAAAATCTTAAGTCATCCGCATACCTATTCCAAATCCAGATTCATGATAGATTCCCAAATTGAACAATTACGTAAGTCCTTGAGTGAAAACAACATTATCACATTAAGCCATTGAGTTACTCACATGTCAAGAACTAACTGTAGAAACCTTGGAATCGTCTTAGTTGATTAGATATTTAGCATCTAAGGTGATTTTGTTCAAGAGAGGGCAAAATACTTTGGTATTTTATTGTGTTTGTATGTACCTAAAACACACATCAACAGGGCCGACCTTAGGTTTTGTGTATGCTAGAGGAGAAATGCGCCCAACACTTAGTTTTGTGTGAATAAGCCCTCCACATGTGCTTAGCATAATACTGCACATAAGACCCCACCAAACCCGCTGTGCACACACAAAGCTGGTTTCCACCTAGCAAAGATGGATAAATAAGTCGGTCCCTTTTCATTAGAAGCATTAATAAGCACTGTAAGTTGGCCAGGGTGAAGGAAGGTGATTTTCAAAGAGAAAATCCTATAAAGGATAGATGAAGTCTTTTCATTTGCATCATTCAAATCAAACAAGAAGCAAGGAAGAAATTTGCTAAGTGTGGGCGCAATTGCAAGGTACCCTTGCAATCTCGCCTAGGAAGATTGTCTAAGGATCAAAGCACAAAGTTTGTGCAAGGAATTACATAAATCCCGCCCTGCCTCATTTGTGCAACTACAACTTCAATATGCGCTCAGTATCTAAGTTGTGCAATATGACATGCAAAATGTGCTCGCATCATATTTTGTACACACCATCAGGTCAAGTACATCCACTTTCACTAGTGCATATACCTACCTAGAACTTGCCAATGCAAGCTAGTGTTACATTTGCGCCTCGCTTGAGGGTGATTCAAGGGGGTAAATTCACACACAGGGTTATGCAAGCATACATATGAAATGCGCTCAAGGAATGATCAATAGGCTTAGGCATTGAAAGGTATAAAATTGAAAGGGCTAATGTTATTAGTATTTTAATTCATAGTTGTTTGTTTTGCAGGGTCAAAGCCATGGAGATTGGACAGGTTTAAGGAAGGAGCACTAGCATCAAATTCAAGACATTCATGATGAAGGACTACACCCAAGTGCAAATCAACATCAAAGATGAAGGACTCGAAGCATTGCGACTACTACATAGGGATTAATTTATAAGTTCAAGATCTTCAACATGGATCACCTTACAAACATCAAGGTTTTAAAGACATAGTGATGAGGTTGAAGGATAATTTGACAATCTTCAATTTCCTTTGGAAATCCAAGACTAATTGCCAGTACCACATGTAGATACCCTACATCATGGTGAGCAATCTGAGTCTAAGAAGGGGTCGATGCAAGGCATTTAGGATTCAATACTACATAAGTTGCACATTAAGATCAAGCCTACGCACCATGAAGTTAGGATCAAAAGTCATCAAGGAAAGAACAAACTTGAGATTCCCAAGCAAGAGGGTGAAATTGTGCAAGTGTGATCAAGGATATTGAGATAGTTTCAAAAGAGTTAAGCAAAGTTAGAAAGTCAACTTGATCATGCAAATATGATACAATTTGGGAATATGTCCTGCCATCTTAATCACGTTGAGCAACTGGATAATGTTGAGTATCAAGAGATATTGCTCAATCACAAACAACACTTTGTGATAATCCATATGGTGTAAGCTGAGGTGGCTTCCTCTTTATCATGAACTCAATCAAATACTTCCAAGTCAACTTGTCCAAGTTCATCGAACTTGACTCATCACCTGAAGGAGCAAGTGACACATGTCATTGCATCGAAGTTTGTTCAGCATACCCAACCTTGTTTCTCATTGGTTCGCATTCAAGGATGGACATGTGTCCTAAATGATGTAATTATTTCATTGGTCAAATGAAGGTAGTTGTAACTAACCCTAATTAGGGTTTTCATCTTGTAATCTCGGCCATTGATCTTGAATCAATCGGAGCCTTCAAATTGTAATGAGACCTCTATATAAGGCTTAGTTCTCTCATTTGTAAAGGTTAATGGTGGATTAGTAATTAATAGTTAGAGAATAGTTGTTAGATAGCAGGAGAGGAGAAAAGGAGATTGTTGCCAAGGCTTGTTGTAATAAACATACTATTTTGATTGAAGAAATGGTGTATTTTGGTGTGATATTTTAACATGTTGTATGGTCTCTACTTCTCATAGATTGGATGTGTAGATGGATGGAAGATCTTATTATTGATGAATGGTGAAACCTAATGTTTGTACCACTTGAAGTTTGTTGATTGCAAATTGTAGTGCATGGTTGGCTTGAACTTGATTAAAAGCTTAACTTGAATTGCTATATGCTCATTGTTTGTAATGTTGGTGTGCATAGGTGATATGAAAATCATTTGCTCATCCCTAGGAGATTGCACTATCTTTGTGTGGTTGTTTCTTCATGGCAAAGCAAAGCTTGGTTTGGTTGCATGAAGTCGACAATCATCTCTTACATTCCTAGGATTAGATTAGATATCTTAACCCCTTCCCCTTTTTTCGTTTATTTTCCAAGATAAGTTAGTTTTCATGTTCCAATAGTTTTCGTAAACGTAAGTCCTCTTGTGATTCCAGCAAGATCATATCAAACACACTCAATCTATCCACAACATAAAGTCACATTGTTCGTATGGTAAACCTTGGAGTTGTCTCATTTGATCATATTTTTTAGCATATGAGGTTTCTTTGTTCAAGAGAGGATATAATTCTTAGTATTTTTTTTTGTGTTCGAGGTGTCCTAAAAAACACATCAACAGAACTGGCGCTAGAAGGAGGGCATGAATGCAAACATGTGAATAGTTGAACTTGTAAACGCCAAAGCCTATCAATTTAGTGGAGGATCATTGAAGAATCATCATTACGCTCAACGCAATCATCACAAGAGGAAAGTGAGAATGTTGGATCATCAACCGGACTTGCAAAGAAAGGGAAGTAGTTCATGTTCACATCAACTGTAGGCTGGAACCAATATTAGCTTTCAAGCAAAATATGAAATTTGCTATTCAAAAAATCCCCAAAAGTGAAAAAACTAGAAAAGCCAAAAAAAATCAAAATTTCAAAAAAGAAAGATTTCTCAATGGATGGGCAACGGTTTTGTGTCCAAGGTGATGAACAAGTTGATATTCTTCAGCTTTGATGGACTTTGAATGCATAGCTTCACCCTCACAGCTTGTCCAAATTTGTAGTACCAGGGTAGTGTAGAATCCACGAGCCCTCAAAACATGATGAGTTGCGTTGTCTAACATTCTTGTCAAGAGTTGAGTTAGCATTACAAGGAAGATCTTCTTTTGGGATATCCCCAAGTTGGAGGTCTTCGTAGAGTTAGACTATTCCAATGCTCCACAAAGCAATGATGAGTTTACAAGGTTTAGAGGTTTGATTGAAAATCAGTTGGGTCTTGATGAGAAATTATGCATGGATATTATATTGTTGCCTTGGTGGTGTAGGATTCACAATGCACCTCACTCAGAATTTACTTGCATGTTGTGTCAAGAGGCTATCAATCAAGTTAGTTGCCAGTACAAATTACTTAAATCAGTAGAGGAGTGCATCATTGACAAAATTTGGAGTGCATATCTTGCAGTTAAGGAGTATAGAAGAACAAAAGAATAGCATATTGCTACATCATCCAATAGTGAAGGAACTCAATTGCAAGCCGATAGCACAAGTGAACATAATGATCAATGTGTAGCAGTGAGGGACTTTGCATACCTTGCACCCAAAGAAGAGTGCGTTGAATTGGAAGTTGAGGAAACATGGAAAATGTTCAAGTCAATGGGATGGTGATAGGTGAAGATCAATGTATGGAAGCATCAGGGCATGAGGTTCTACAAAGCATGGATACTTGTGAAGAGCATCATCAAGGACTATATGGACTATTTACTTTCTGTGAACTTGGTCTCAGAGTTTTCTTTTTCGTCCTCTTTGTCCAATACTGACTGTACGACTGGGTTGCCTGTTTGGTCAGCAAGGTCTTCGTTGCCTTATCTAGGAGTGGTAGGTGTGTGGCGATCTCCTCCCACTCACTCATACTGGGTTACTTGTTTGGTCGGCAAGGTCTCCGTTTGCCTTTTCTAGGAGTGCAAGGTGTGTGGCAATCTCCTCCCACTCACTCCTCATACAATGTGTGCCTTCCTTGCTGGATGGTTTTTCTCTCTCCCAACTATGACTCTTGTTGACACTTCTGCTTTTACTTCTTGGTGGACTTTCTAATACCTTGACGATTCTCCGCAACCATCGTCATTGTTTACTGTACTCAGCTGAAAAGATTCTCATTGATCCCTCTCCCTCTTCTCGACTGCTTGCAATACGTATTTGGTCTTTGTTTGTCCACAAGGGCATTAATTGCCGGAGGTACGACGTCTACTCGTGTCACATTCTTTGTCCTCCCTTTGGTTCCTTTTTTTGTATTGTTGTAGTATCTATTGCCTAGGGTCCTCTCAGTCCCATTCTTCCCCGAGATCTTGAAGGACAATAAAGTTACGTGCCAACAACCTCGGTAGTCTCCGGAGAAGATGGTCATCTTCATTGTTCACTGTTAGGTTATCTTGAATGGCGCTCTCAGGAACCTCTCGTTGGAGAGCCTCCCTTTGAACATACGAAACTGACAGATACTTCCCACAAGTACACTAATTCTTGTGACAGTTCGTCTTTTATTATGTACTCTTCTTCAGTTTCAGTTACTTTTGGTTTTTCTACCGGTCAGCCCATTACATCGTCCTACTACCTGTGAATTATATTTTTCAGATTCGTATCAGCAATGGCGCCAAATGTTTACTTGGGTAAGGTAGTGTTACTTAATATATAGAGTAAATGAGAATACTTACAGAACATAGAACAGCAAGTACATAACATGGAATATCAATTACAAATACAAATTCCAGAAAGATAGAGCATTTATTCCATTCAACTTGATATGCAATGTGTACAAATATATACTAGTCCTTGGTTGGTTAAGATTACTAACCATCAGGAACTGTCAAGGAACAAACCACTTGTCGGGGACAAATAACACAACTACATAACATAGTTTTATTTACCAAATAGCCGACTAACTTCTAACACATTTTATTCTCTTGGCTAACTAATATTTGTTTTATAACAAGCTTTGGCACGCTCGGTTGACTACACAGTGGCTGTGTGTGCGTGTGAAAAAGAAAATAAAAAAATATTATTTTTTAGTGACAATTGGGAATTTACCAGTCTTACCATTTCCAAGCTTTCCAAGGAGTTGTACACTTTCCAAGAATAACAAGAAGAGTCAAAGAATAAGTTTGAAGGCTTTAATACCCATTCCAAGCCAGCTTTTAAAGAAGAATAAAGTTTTCAGTAACTCTCCAAATGTGAATCACAACTTTATGTATGCTGCCGTACCATTATTCTAGGCAGCTGTACCATCATAAAAGGATCTGTACCAACATATGGGTTGTCGTACAATACACTAGAAGGGTTTAAATTGTGCACTGATTGGTCTAGGTCAGTGTAAGTTCATCATTGTCACTATTTGATTAGTTTGAATGTATTTCTGGACATATAAATAAATCTGCTACAGTTATTTCATATGTTTCTTAAAGAAATCTGGTGCATATTCATCTATTTAGTAAAAGAAAAGTTGTTAACAGCATCTGAAATTATAAAAGTATATTAATGTGGTAACTACTTCTAAAATTATGTGAATACCATATCGGATGCAAACTGTTTGACGAAATGCTTGCATATCAAAATTGTGATAATTTGCAAGTTTGATCAGAGAGGGATATTACATCTTGAGGGATGCTTTCATATGTGCCTATGGCAGACTAACCTTGAAATGTAACCTTCCATTCTATGGAAGTGCATGCATGCCTTTGTCTTCCTTCTTTAGGTTTTATGATTGTTTACCTTGTTTTCATATGTATTTTGGGATTAGTTCAATGCTATTATCTGAGTAAATCCCCGAGATTCTTAGTTTCATTATATGAGTTTTGTCTTTCAGTGAGCAGTATCACTTTGATAGTCTGTCATGGTTCTCTTTTGGTGTCTAATCTTGTTTGCTGGGTGCCACCCACACACTCTAGCTCATGTTTAAGAAAATTGAGGATCCTGTGGGAGGGAAGAAAGAAATAAAGAAATTATATTAATGCCGTGAAATGACCAAAAGTAGGTCTATGGGACTAGAGGTTACAGCTGTTAACAAAAGAAAGTTCTAGGAAGAGAGAACTTTAGAATCAAAACAATAAAATTATGTAACACGAAATAAAGCATTGCGCCTCTAACAAATATCAATGAAGGGTGAATGAAAGCCCCAAAAGCATGTGCTGGTGAAGGTTGGAAGCAAATCTCATTGAAGAGATACGTTGGTTTTTCCTTCATTAAATGTACAAGGGAAATTCCTCAATATACATGCTCAATGCTAAGCATCTCTGAGATGCATATACACAGATGGAATATGGGGAAAACAAATTTCATTAGGACATTCTTCAATTCATTCAAGCTTAAAAAGTCAGGAGTGACAATTAAGTTCCTCAAAAATTCAATTCAGAAGAGAAAGATTGCCATGAAATGAGGTGAAATTAATGTGAATGAAAATTTATTAACAAATATCACCTTAATGCATAGGAATAGAAAGCTATAGCTCACTGCGGCAGAATTTGATACACACACACTTATGTTTTAGTTTCTGAATTTTGATGCATGGAAAATGAATAAATGCTCAATCTTAATCATATGCAGGTCATGGTAAACTCGAGTGAGAAAGTCAGGTTAGCAGGCAACCCAAATGTAATGGTTTGTGAGCGTGGTACAATGTTTGGATACAGTGAGTCAACATCTTCTCCAATTCTTTGAAATATGAATTTGTGCTTATAAAAGATGATATTATGTGACCTCTGTATAAACACACTGCTTTTAGCCTTTCCTAGGTGATTGTTGAATGCTTGACTAGAGAAACTAAATTCTTTAAAAGGAGAAGTGTTATTGTAAGGAATATAAATAATTGCTCTAGATGTTAGGCTGCAGGGTAAGCATTAATTTAAAGAGCTGTTATGTCCTAGTTTCAGACTAATCTGTTATAACTGTAAAGAGAAGACAAGATTGGCTAATGTACTACAAGCTATGTGGCGTTTCAGTATACTGCAATGTTATTATCTGCAAATTGCCACCATTCCTGCCCTCTTCCAGGTCTCTGACCAGATACATTATTTTCTTATATATAGTTTATGCTTTGCTGGGATGATTAGAGGTTCAAAGAAATAAAGTTGATATGGTTTACATTAGAAGTGGAGGAAAATATATCCTTATTTCTTTCTCACATATTAGATGCAAGGCCTTTGATTTGGCCTTGGTATGTCCAAGGCACATCTTGGGAGGAACGTAGGCAATTTACATAAAATATGTATATAAAAAATTACAAACCCAAAAAATTAATTGCCATTAAGCCCTGTAAATTTTGTACCGTCCATTTGTTGGTCAAAGCTGTGGCATAAGGAATCTGTTCTCTGGGATTGTGTCCTTATCCCTGATAAATCGATTATCTAGAGGTCAACTACCCAGCCCATTCTTTGCTGTTCTCTCTAATTGTTGTTACATGCTATAGAATTTGAGTGGGGCTTTTCGCTTTAACCAGCTCATGCAAGCAGACGAGACAGGCCATTTCTATAAATGTTTTGCACCTTACAATTTGTTTTGAAGTTATAAGATTATAGGGGTTCTATAGGGGCTCCATCACTTCAATATGCCATAAAAGACCTAATTAGACTAGAAAATTACATTCACAGCCAGCCTGAATATATAAAGAGAACATAGAAAAATAGCAAGCCAACATGCTGCACCTACCTAATGAACAATACTATACTACTGGCAACAGCGACTTGACCTTACACCATAGAAGGGCAAAGTCCTAGTGTGAAGCCCAAAAGACAAAACAGCAACCAACGAAACATATACAATTAATGAAACCTAACAACATTATAACAGAGAACAACCGTCAACTACCATCTTAATAATCACTATCAACCACTGGAGACAAAGGTATGTTCCATAATTCTGCCACTCCCTAGTGCTCCATACTGTTGATGAGTCTGAAGTCGGACTTCAACTCCTTCCGGTCAACATAGAATAGAATTCAAATAGCAATCCCAATCTCTCTTGCATAAGGAAGTTCCAGTGCTACTGAAACGATCACTAGGAAACAACCTCAAGGTTCATTTTGACAGGTCTTGATTGAGGGATGGCTCAGAAGTTGATGTGTCTTGCTGGTAGACACGAGGGGACTTACGTTTTATGGATAGAATGAGTTTTAAAATTCATACCATACAATGTAGGTCCTCGTGTTACCAACAAGACACATCAATTTCTGAGCCATCCCTCAGTCAAGACCCGACAAAATGAACCTTGAGGTTGTTTCCTAGTGATCGTTTCAGTAGCACTGGAACTTCCTTACGCAAGAGAGAATGGGATTGCTATTTGAATTCTATTCTGTGTTGATCGGAAGCAGTTGAAGTCCGACTTCAGACACATCAACAAAATTGGCGCTAGGAGGGCCAAGCTGGATAGAATTGGCTCCTTCTCTCCGGAGAGGTTTGAAAGAATTCTGAGATCTACTCCTGAGCTTGAAAACTTTGCTGGAATTCAGTTTTATAGGCGTAGACAGTATTGCAGGGTTGCAGACCCAAGTGAATCCGGTTTTCCAAATCCACATTTTGCTGTCCCAGAAAGTGTTGTCCGCACAGTCCCAGTAATTATTGCTCAAGCGGTCGCTCCAGTTCCACACATCCAGCCACAGATGGCTCATAATCATCTTGCTCCAAATGATGCGACCTGGCTGGTTGACAACCCATCCCCACTGGTTTTCACTAATTATCATGACATGCCCAAAAGTCCGGATAAGTTTTGTTCCATATTTGAAATCAATGATTCAAATATAACAGCGGAGGAGCACATAAAAATCTTTGAAGATGTGCTACGTAATAGGCAGATCGAATACGCTGATGTGTCATGTAGGCTCTCCCCTTATTCTTTGGGGGAAGATGCATTGTACTGGTTCATTCACCTGTTGACTTCATCCATTGACTCTTGGGAAAAGCTGAAAACTGCCTTCATCGACAAATATGGTATACCCATCACACCCACAGAGTTATACAGATAGTTTGTGGAGGTAAAGAGACAGGAGCACGAGCCTATTAGCTCCTTCAATAATAGATTTCACAAGGCATATACCAGATTGCAGGATCCCTACATAGTGATGCTTCAGCTAGGGAAATCTATTTTTCTACTTTAGACTATCTTACAACAATGTTTGTCCGGCAGTCTCATCTTGCACCAACCGACTTGACGGAGGCTTATGCCAAGGCCATAGAAATTAGCAAAGGCTTAGGCCAGAATGTTGCAGGACCCTTGCTTCATCTAGGACCACCTGCTATGCCAAACCAAATCTATGGGATAGGCCAAGCCTTGGCTCATCATACACCTATAATGAATCAAGTCCCATAGCTTGCATATCGGCTCCTTGCCCCTGCAAACCAATTGGTGCTCCATCTTGGACCACCTATATCTCAGGCGCCTCCCAACCAGCATGTATATCTGCAAAACATTGCCCCATCCACTAGGAAGTAGGAGGAGAAAGATGAAACGAAAGAGTTGACTGATCAAATGAGGAAACTCTCTACCGAGGTAACTTATCTATGCAACCAGAATAATTAGCTGCAGAACTCGCAGAGGAATCAACACCAAAACCAGCACCAAAATCAGTACCAGAACTAGAACTACCAAAGGCCAAATAGGACATGGAACACCCGTCCTAACAATGGTGGAGGTCTTACACCACTGGACAACCCGCCAGTAGCTGAATAGGCCAGCAGACAAGGTATTTCTCGTAGAAGCCACTCTATCCAACTGGTGCAGGCTGCACAACACTAATTAGCACTCAGAACTAGTGTAACAAATTTCAAGTGGCAACCAATATATTTCAGCGAGAGGTTGAAAATATAGTGTCCCAATCAACACCTCCCCTCACTGGGTATGAGATAGTTCCCTTGCTCAGGTATGATACAACCTTGGTCTTAGAAAGTTATATCCCTCCTTTTTTCTTCCCAAATCAAGAAGAAAATGAAGTAGCTGATGCAAGCCAGCTTGTGGATGTGAATGCATTCCAATAATACCAACGTGGCAACTGGGGATACTACAATAACAATAACCAAAACAACAACAGTGGCCTATATACCACATCCACACCTCCAAAGGATATTCAAGTTCCCCTAGATCAAAATGCGAGCAACAACCCAGGGTACCCACGAGCACCACAACAGTATGTAAACCAAGGCCCACCCCAAAAGGCACCGGCTACCCCCAAAGCACCCATCTTCTCAAATCAATCAATTGTCGCCCCAAATCAGACGACAACCCTGAGGTTAACCCAAGTAGAGCAATCCTCCGATAAGTCGGAAATCGATAGGCTGGGTCAACTGGTAGTAGAAGAGTTTAGGAAGGTCAAAATCGACTTGTCGCTGGTTGAGTTGATAGGGTTTCCGAAGTTAGAGAAGCAGTGCTGAGTAGCCCAAGCAAAGAAAAGATATGATCACTCAGGCCAGAAAGCTCCAGCTGAAAAACCCATAAAAAATAATAATGAGTTAAGAGATTGAGGGACAACACATGCCACAGGTGCATCAGTGAATCATGTGGCACATATCGAGTTTTCAGCTAATGAGCCTGTAAAGAATGACATTGGAGTGAGAGCTCATGGCAAAGCTCAAGATAGAAGTATGATGGGTAATGAAATGGCCCAGGTAGAGACCACAATTAACGTATTCACAGAAAAACAAGAACCACCACCATTCCTGCTGACGCTTAGAATCGTTGGCTAGAATTTGCATGCCTGTTTGATAGATTCAGGGGCTTCGGCCAACGTCATGCCTTTATCCATATGTAATGCTCTAGGCGTAACTCCCACAAAGACAGAGAAAGGTAACACAGTTGGACAAAATTGAAGCGAATGTAGTGGGTGAATTGAACAATATACACATGCAGCTAACCGCAGATCCACGCATCCAAATGTACATTGACATCCAAGTGGTAGACATCCCTGGGGCATATGGTATGCTGTTAAGCAGAGATTGGATCCGAGTCCTCAACGGATGGCTGCATTCAAGCTTTACCCACATGTGGCTACCCTGGAGAGGTGTGGCAAACCAAATCCGAATAGAGTCTGAACCCAGACTTAAGCTAATGATCACATAATACAATCAAACAAATGAGACTCTGTTTTTAGAGTTTGATTTGGGAACCTACAGGCCTGATATGGGTTTGACCAATGAGGTCTTACTGGTTCAGTGTTCAGGATTAGTTTCAAACTTAGAAAAGAATTTTAGAAAACACTGAGGTGCAGAAAGAATAGGATGATGTCTCATCATCCGCAGAAGAGAACAAGCTGTTTGGCAACTTCAAAGACTTTTTTTGCAAATGTGTGGAGCAAGCACAACTGTTAGGCCATAGAGTTCCCATTAAAGATTTGCTTTTGCCCAATTGGTGCAGAGTCCACAACACTATCCATTTTGAAGTCACATGTTCACCGTGTAGGACAACATTAGATTAAGTGCAGAAGAGGCACTAAATGAATTAAAACCTCAAGTACCGCAACAAGCGTTTGCTGCTTCACCAACATGTTGAGAAAATGAAGTCCTCCAACATAAAAGTAATGGAATTCAAAAGCTGGAAGCTCAGACCTGCACCACGCCAGATTCAAATCAGACTTGGACCTTAAGGTTTGACGGTTCTAAGTCCAATCGAGGAGCTGCGGCTGGAATAGAATTGATAAGCCCTATTGGTGAAACCTATCTGGCCACTTATAGACTGCAATTTCACTGCACCAATAACGTAGCAAAGTATGAATCTTTGGTTCATGGACTACTGTTAGCCATCCACAAGGGAGCACGAATATTGCATTGCTTTGGAGATTAAGAAGTGGCGGTCAGACAGGTCAGAAAACAATATACTTGTCACTTTTAGAGACTGAATTGCTACCACAACCGCTTGTGGAATTTAATTGAAAGTTTTGATGCTTTTAACTTCAAGACTATTTTCAAATCACAGAATCAAGTAGCTGATTCCCTGGCACAAGCTGCAAGCTCGTTGGAGCCGCTGGCAATGCAAAGTTTGAAAAAGTTAACTGTTGAGTTGACATCAGTCCCTTCTATCCTTGACAATATCACCAATTTTCAGGTATTCGAAGATGATAAGCATATTTTAGACTTCATCACAAGCTCAGATGTATTCGCAACACAAATAATTGATGAAGTGGAGCCTAAGGTGTTGAGACATGGACCAGCTAGGACTAGAACCTAGGACCTTCCATACGCTGCTCGAGTGCTCTACCACTGAGCTACCGGCCCCTCTTGGACCAGTCCATCGTCGGTCCGGGTGTGGCTTATTTCCAACACCAACACCCCCCCTTAAGCCACACCTCTCGTGTGCTTGGGGCTCCTAGCCTGGACCTGGCTCTGATACCATGTAAATGTTTTCAATTTTCTATTCAATGAGCAAGATATATAATGTTATTGTATCTTTCATGTAATTGTCAATTCACTATATAATAAATCTGATTATTATATGGTATGTTGCAGATGGAGAAAGAGCATTAATAAATTTCGATGATCTTCCAACATTCACCGATTGATATATATGTATATGCAACCAAAGGGGATCAAGTAATACCTTGACCGGTCATGTCTATTAGACATGACCGATCAAGATATTACTTGATCGTGCCTCTTCAAACCATAACCGTAGTTAACCGATACCAATCGGTGTGTAGTATTTAATAAATACAACCGATACTAATCAGTGTTCTATGCATTACGATTTATAACCGATGTTAATCGGTATTTAAGCATTGGTTAAGAACTCGATATTAATCAGGATTTGTTTGCAAGGTTATATATATATATATATAAATCGAGGAATACGATCACGACAAGATCGTATGTGTGAATATCAACATAAGTTTAAATGATCATGCATATGATCATCATTATTGGTATAAGAAAAACCGAAAATAACATATAGAAGAGTAGTTATAATAATCATCAGACAAAGGAATGATAAATGAAGTCTTATCATAGTCTATCGATGAGATAGATGATTGAATGAGAGACTTCATTTATCTCTCATTCAGTCATTTATCTTACCGAGGCTATCATGTATCAACATAAGGAAGCAAAAATTGACATCGAATGTGTCCTGAACCTCAAGACAAACACTATTCCCCGAGGCATGGTACAGCTGGAAAGAATATTTGATTGGGATCAGCTGAAGTCTCGTAAGGACAATGATTCTGAAGGTGGCATATGTGACAAGATCAACATGGGCACGAGAGATAATGAGAGGAATGTGCTGATTGGAAAAGTGTGCACAACTCAAGAGAGAGATGGAATTCTCAGAAACATGAGAGAATTTCTAGATGTTATTGCATGGGGGTATGAAAACCTGAAAACCTATGATACCTCCATCATTACGCACACCATATCACTTAGGCTAGATGCAAAACCATTTAGGCAAATGCAGTGACCAGTAAATGCCCTTTTGGAGACTTTGATCTATTAGGAAGTAAAGAAGCTACTGGCCGCCCACATTATTTTTCCAGTAAGGCATTCTACATGGGTTGCGACCGTTGTCTCTATGAGGAAGAAGAATGGTGAAATCAAATTGTGCATAGATTTCTGCAATTTGAACAAGGCATCGGAAAAGAATAACTATTTGCTGCTCTCTTTAGATGAAGTGTTGCAGATTGTTAACGAATCCCAAATGATGTCATTCTTAGATGGGTATTCCTGTTACAACCAGGTAATGGTCGAGTATGAGGACAGATTGAAGACAACATTCACAACCAAATGGGGGATGTTTGCATACAGACGGATGCCCTTTGGATTGCTCAATGCAGGTGTGACGTTTCAGCGTGCCATGGATATTGCCTTCAAGGACCTAGTAGAAAAGTTTATAATCATCTACATGGACGATCTGAATGTGTTCTCCAAGAAAAGGGAAGACCATGTGGATGATTTGCAAAAAGTTTTTCAGTGGTGCTGACAAATCAGGGTGTCTTTAAACCCCAAGAAATGTATGTTCGGGGTGACTGAAGGTAAGTTACTCGGTCATGTTATCTCAGACAGAGGGATCTTAATCGATCCCTACAGGATCAAAGTGATTTTACAGATCAACCTTCCCGCAAGCAAGAAAGAGTTGAAATCATACTTTGGGAAGATAAATTTGTTAAAAAATTCATCACCGGATTTGCAGAGATAGTCCAGCCTCTAAACAACATGCTCAAGAAAGATGCCAAGATAGATGTCCAGACTCTAATAGCTAAAAAGGCTTTTGAGGAGATTAAATAGGCTATTGTCCAGACGCCAGTTTTGGTAAGCCCCGATTATCTAAAGCCATTCTATATTTATTCTTTTGCTTCTGAGCATACCTATGTAGCTATTTTAACTCATAGGAAAGACGAAGAAGGGGAACACCCAATAGAATTCATGAGTACCCCCTTGAAAGACACTGAGTTTAGGTATCCTAATGTAGAGTAGCAGGCATATGCACTGGTCAAAGCTATTAGGAAATTCTGGCACTATATACTAAGGAGCAAAATACACGCTATAGTTCCAGATGTTGCTGTAAAAACACTGCTAATGCAGAATGAGCTGGGAGAACGAAGAGGCAAGTGGGTGATTATCATCCAGAAATATGATATAGAAATCTAGCCAATGAAGCTAGTCAGAAGGCAAGCTTTAACGCAGACCCTCACATCTGAATGTTCAGGGATTGTACATCAGCAATACCTACTTGAGCAAACCTCGCCAGATGAGTGTTACGATGACATCACTTTTTATTTGCTAAATACACGCTATAGTTCCAGATGTTGCTATAAAAACACTGCTGATGCATAATGAGCTGGGAGAACGAAGAGGCAAGTGGGTGACTATTATCCATGAATATGATATAGAAATCCAGCCAATGAAGCTAGTCAGAGGTCAAGCTTTAACGCAGCCCCTCACATCTGAATGTTCAGGGATTGTACGTCAGCAATACCTACTTGAGCAAACCTTGCCAGATGAGTGTTACGATGACATCACTTTTTATTTGCTAAATCAAAGATGCCCATCACATCTCAATCTAGTGCAGAAAAGAGCTCTTAGGATGAAAAGAAGCCGCTTTATGTTGCAAGGAGCTTTCCTGTACCGGAAGAACCATGAGGGGATTTACCTGAGATGCGTAAATCGGGAAGAAGCAAGGCACATCATAGAGCAGTTCCACATCAAATATGGAACGAGGCATGGATCAGACTTGGCTACGACCCATCAAATATTGAGGGCAAGCTATTATTGGCCTATCCTATTCAGGGACACCTATGAGCACGTTAAGACCTGTCATGTTTGCCAGGTAGCTGCCACCAAGGAACGGATGCCAGCAATGCTGTTGCAGCTGGTCGTGGAGGTGAAGTCATTCGCACAATGGGCACTCGACTTTATTGGTATGATCAATCCACCTTCCTTAGTGCAACACAAGTACATTCTAACTGCTTCTGACTATTGTACCAGGTGGTCTGAAGCTCAAGCTTTAAAACAATGCAATGCTGATGCTGTTATCAAATTTTTAGAAGAGACCATTATTACTCGTTTTGGATGTCCTCATGCTTTAGTATGTTAATGGTCCCGCGTTTGCATCTTTGAAATTTTCTAATTGGGTTTTTGATTATGGGATCACATTAAAATTTTCATCTAATTACTATCCCCAAGGGAACGTTCTAGTCGAGTCCACAAACAAGAACCTGTTACAGGTGATTAAAAAACTGCTTAACAAGAATCCAAAGGATTGGCACATCCAACTGAGGTTTGCCCTCTGGGCAGACCGCACAAGACTTAAGTCGTCCATTGGAACATCACCCTATCATTTAGTGTATGGACTAGACCCCATTTTCCCTGTGCAACTGAGAATCCCCACCTTGCAGTTCATGCAAGAATACCTGGGAATTGATAGCAATGTCGAAGCCAGGCTGCCCCAACTATTGTATCTAGAAGAAAAGAGGGACAACGAAATAGATAACTTTGCCAAGCACCAGGAGGTGGTCAAGCATTGGTTTGATAGGAGGGGAAAGGTGAAAACTTTTCGTATTTCTGATCGCATCCTTTGCTGGGACAAAGCACATGAACAGAAAGGAGAGCATGAAAAATTTGACAATCTCTGGCTCAGTCCTTTGCAAATTACAGAGATCCTAGAAGATAATGCATTCCAACTGAAGACCTTAATAGGCGAGGACGTTTCCTTGGCTATGAATGGTCAATTTCTTAAGCATTACTTCCAACCTTAGGTTTCGTTTGAAGCCTTCCCTGTGTAAATAGTTAGAATAGTTTCCCTGTTTTCCATTTTAGTTTAGTTTGCTTTTCACTGTAGTCTAGGTTTGCTTTCGAAAGGGGTATGTCTTTTGTCATTTTGAAAGAGTTTTGTGTTCGCCGCATGGCATTGGTGTACAAAGTCAAAGGTTTGTTTCCTACTGTTTCTTTGATCTTAGCTCTGGTAAGGCACTTAATGACCAGAACGTGCCATAGGAAATTCAGATCTATCTAGAAAACCTTTCCATTCAAAATATTGTTACTCATCAAAATTATCCTCAACATCGTGATTACTGCACTTTACATTTAACGATTAGCATATGATTAGTTTTTCGTCAAAAGGAGACTATGTCAATGTCAAAATTTGAAGCTCTGCTTCAGTGACCACTGTCATGCTCAATCCCACATAAGCTTCATTGCCTGCAAGCCAATGAAAAATGAAAATAAAAGAGAAAATCAGAAGAAAGAAGTCTGAAATGCAAAGTAATTATCAAAATGACTAGGCTTTGGGAGTGTAGACACTTCTGCCTGTATTCAAAAAGAAAATCTATTGGAAACAGAGCAATCTCTGTGAGCTTACAAGCGATAACTCCGCCGGGGCTATGGAGGCTTGCTGGCAGCGAGGCTCTATCCAGGTTGCTTTTGGAACATGAGTCCCCTAGGTAACTTGACATAGTGAAACATTGGTGCTTCAACTTTTGCTAGGTTGGAGTGAACCCCATTACACACTAGATAATCCAATAACGCATGATTTGATTTGACCTGTGATATTATTTAGTCCTAAAAGACTTTTCTCTATCTTTTTGTCCAACCTATGGTGGCTAACCAAAGATTCTAGGTTGGATGCGGACTATCATCCCTGAAATGATTGGAAGCATTTCTCCAATAGAGTTGCCATTTGTTGTGCCTTGCACACACTCCCCGTTGTCGATAGGGTTCCCCTTTTGTTGCCTGCCTCTTCAAGGTCTTGAATAGGAGTTTTTTGTTTAGTTTGCAGAGTTAGATGTAGTATGGATTGGTCTGGTCAGAGTATGCCATGGGATTTGGTGAGAAGCTCTTGCATTTGGTTTCACAATGCCAAGCTTGATCCTAAAAGGTGATGGAGATTTTTAAAGGGAAAATTTAAAATGGGAATTGCACTTTTACCTCTCGGAACAAAACTTCCCCTTGAAAGATAAAATCCTAAAGAAAAGGGAGCTATTAAAATTTCTATCAAAAGTGCCGAGTTTGGGCGTCATTAACAGTCTTGCATTTTACCTCAAAATCACACATTTTCCTTTAAAAAGCCAAATTTCCCCCTAAAGGTGTTAAAATTGCAAGTTGCAAAGGGGCGAAAGGAAAAATAAATAAAGGCATTTTTCTTTTAAAACTCAAAATTGCACATTTTCCTTTAAAAAGCCGAATTTCCCCCTAAAGGTGTTAAAATTGCAAGTTGCAAAGGGGTGAAAGGAAAAATAAATAAAGGCGTTTTTCTCTTAAAATTCAAAATCGCACATTTTCCTTTAAAAACCCGAACTTCCCCCTAAAGGTGTAAAAATTGCAAGTTGCAAAGGGGCGAAAGGAAAAATAAATAAAGGCGTTTTTCTTTTAAAACTCAAAATTGCACATTTTCCTTAAAAAAGCTGAATTTCTCCCTTCTAACGCAAGTGATGGCTAAGTAAAAGTGAAACGCGAAAGAAAATTCGGCGTTTTGGGCGAATTTGCAAGTCTTGCGATGAAAGTTTTATCGCATTTTTCTTTGAAAAGCCGAATTCTCTTCAGTGAGGGTAAAAAGTGAAAGTGGAGAAACTCGCATTTCTCCTTAAAAACTTGAGTTTCTCCCGTTGATAGCCAAGTCGCGAGTTTTTTGCAAAAAAATGAAAGTGCGTGATAAAGTTATCGAGTTTTTGCCATTCACCTAAAAAGACCGATCTTTTCCCCTAAGCGATTAGGTGTTTAAGTGAAAGTCGGGTTTTTTGAGGGGTTTGCGAGCTTAAAATAAAGAATGTTTCTTGCAAATTGCCTAAAAGGGCCGAGTTTTTCCCCGAGTCAAATAAATTGAAAAAGTTTGCCAAACAAGTTTCACGTTGCATTTAGAAAAACCGAAGTTTTGCCCACACTAGCCCATCGAGTTGTAAGGGAGGCGAACAAGAGAAAGGCAAAAGGGCTTTTTAAAAAAAAAAGAAACTCGCAATTTAGCTTGCAAAGCTGAGTTTGGCCCATCACTTTGAATTGGCTCAATGAAAGAAAAGAAATAAGGGAGCCAACAATGATATCGCAATTTCCTTTAAAAGGCCGATCTTTCCCTTCAAGCCTTGCAAAAGCGCATTAAGAAAGGGAGCGAAAGTAAAATGCAAAGGGGAGGTGTTTTGTATTGCAAAGTCACACAATTCACTCTTTCCTGCAAACCCGAAGTTCTCCCCCTTGATGCAGAATTGAAGCAAGGAAAGCGATTGAGAGTCGGCATTTTTCTTATTCCCAGTGCCTTTGTGAATCTTGTGGAATAAACTCCTGATCTTGAATGTAACTTGCCTCAAAAAGAGGGCATTTTCTTTTGATTTCCCTCCAACCATTGAGGTTCATCCAACGCTTGTAGCAAGCGAGCTCTCAACTGTTTCCAGGTATGCCTAATTGCTACTAAAGTTTTAAAATTTTCATGTATACAATGATAGATAGGCATGTTCTAGCTAGGGTTTGTATGCAATGTAAATGATGCAAACTTTAAAATCCAACTTTGGAATCCATCATTTGCTACCAAAGCCGTGCCCACAATTTGGAAATTTTAAACTTAGGAACATTTCCGGAATGTTAGCTAAAATGGGAAATTTCAAAAAACTTCTTTCCAAAGCCTTAAAAATGCTGAAAACTTCCCTTCAGTTGACAAGCAAATTTGAAACTTAAAGTATCCCAGGAAACAACGTTCAAACTATAAGATGCATCCGAGCCAATAAAAGTTTAAATTCGAATCGTACCAAAATCCAAATTGCCAGCCACGCAACAAAGACAGCCATTATAACAACTTTTCAAATTTTTACCGTCATGCTGTCTTATCATCCTAATGCTGATTTCTTCATGATTTCGCTACTAATGCCGTTGTTGGGCACCGCTAACCACTCCTACGCTTTTAAAATCTCCCTTGTAATTTGTGTTTGGGTGTGCAGGGTAGATGCCTCGTCAAGTTGCAGAATCCTCTAAGGCACTTGACGCACAAAGAACATCCCAGGCACCCAAAGTCAACAACCCCCGCAAGCTGGAGAAAATGAAACATTGATATCAAGAGGTGATACAAGATTCAAAAGTCTAGAGTAATTGGGAGAATCTTGGCGATATTGATTTCGGGCATGTTGATCTCCAAAATTTCTGAGACAAGGTGTATGCTCTGAATGCGTTTGGGAAAGCAAAACGGATGGTGGAAAGTGGTATTGCACAGGCGGCAGGTTTCCCACAAGCTATCCAAAATTATGAGCTTGTTGTGGAGGCTACTAAACACTATTAGCCTTATAGCCAGGTGGTGGTCGCAAATGGAACAATGATGGCTGACTTCACCCCGAAGGCTATTGGAGAGGCCTTTGACATCCCACTCCCTGAGGATGCAATTTGTAGTAGCAATGGAAGAAGCTCAAGCAGCTTATGACGCTAATCCTAATAAGTGCAAGGGAAAAATAAATGAAGAATGGTTCAAGGAGAGAAGGCCCTCTAGCACCAAGATTCCCAAGAAGACCTACAGGAGCGAATTCATTGAGGAATATGGAGATATGATAACATTGCTCAGCCGAGTCATGGGACTCTCCCACTCTAACCTCTTTGAGGAGTGGATGTTCTATTTCATAGAGCAAGTCTTCTTGGGGAAAGTCAAGTTTGACTGGGCCCAAGTCATAAGTGATAACATCCATACCCAACTGGTCCAGCTTGCGGAAAAGAAAAGAAATACTTCACAATGTCCTCTTACCTAGCGTACATTCGCTTGGGGGAAATTGGAAATGGACTAGGCCAAGTGAAAGTGTATGACAGTTGACTGCAACCCTCAACTGCATTATTATAATATAAGTCAGCGGGAAAAGAACAACATAGCCTATGCAATAGGCCAATACGAGTGCGTGAATGACACATTCACCATGCGCATGGTCAGGATGATGCAAGAAGGATTACATCAATGACTATCTAAATAGGCCACCGCACTAATATGGAAGTCCAGAGCATGGTATATCCAATTCTCCCATTTCTCCTACCTAAGGATCTCGGGTTTTGAAGGTTCTCCCTACAAACTCCCATTGAACCCTTCAGACAGGATGATTCTCTTGGAAGTTGCTAGACAAGGACATCCAACCGAGCAAATCCTCAGGGACAAGAGGATATCAGGAGTCACATTCCCAATGACCATAGGGGACAATGATGTGTATTTTAAGACTTCTGCGCAGGCTGAGCAATCCAACGAGGAGCTGGCATCCTATTGCCTACAAGAGCATCCCTTTAGGAGGAACTTTGACCCCCACTGGATTAGAGAGGAAAGCTTATGGCAGACATTGTAAATGTAAAATGACTATAGAGGATTATTGGGCCAGCTGCAAGGATGACTTTGAAGTCCGTTGATGGGAATACTCGAGGCTTAATGTGCATCAAATCAGGACTTTCAGGTATGCCCAAGTCCTGGATCAGCTAGTCAGCTATGGGCATTGCTTGCAATCCCACAACTATGAAGTAGTGAAGGACCTACCACCATTGATCAACTGGTCCCAAGATCCAATCACTGATTTGGATCCTATAATGGAAGGCCCTAGGGAATTCACAGATGCTTGGCTATACCAACAGATTCAAAAATTAACCCTTGATGGGATACAATTCACCTACAACCTGATGGGAGGGTTTGAATCTCACTCATTAGAGGACGAAGAGGGATCAAGTGCTGCGAAGGAAGAAGAAGTTGAGAGGAGGCCCGAAAAGAAGAGAAAGAAGAAAAAAGCTGATAAGGGAATGCGAACATCGAAGAGGTCTAGAAGAGATCCCAGCCAATCACTTGAGGCCCTTGTGTAGGTCAAAATACTAGTAAGAAGGCCAGCTGCTGCCACATTGTCAAAAGATCCTGACTCAGTTGAGGATGTAGTTGAAATTGAGCATCTACCTACTCCCCTGCAGATTGATTTAGTTCTCACTAAGGTAATCGATTAGCATGAACCTAATGTGTAGGAGGCAGAGATACAGACCTTTGACCTGGATGGACTTGAAAATCAGGTTGAAGAAGGAGAAATACACCCAAATGAAGAGGTAAGAAGGCCAGAGGACACACATGAGGAGCAGAGGGATGAAGGTGATGTGAAGAATGATGACGCAGTTGGAGGGGATAAGGAAGAAAATAAAAATGAGGAGCCCCGCGAAACTGAAGAGCAACAGGTAATGGAAGTCACTCAACAGTTGCTAAGTGAAGTTGGGGAGAATTTAGCTGTTAGTAAAGATCAAGATACAAAACCGACTCAGCCTCTTTCCATGATTGATCAACCTCGGATAGATAGTGAATCTGCTGAGGCGTTAGGAGAGCAAAACAAAGAGTTGGTTGTCACATTAGGACAACACACCCCTCATGCATGGTTGCAGTCCCGAATGCATAAGAAGGCCACTACAAGGCCACCCTTAAGCCTTGATGACTTATTCTCTCAGGTAAGAGAATGCCATGCTAAAGGGAGAAAGAAGCCAAGGACATATTCCAAGATTACCAAAGATGCTCAGAGGAATCGAACAATACATATTGCTGCTCCGCCATAAGGCAAATCAGCCGAGGAAGTTGCACTGGCCAATTATAGTGTTATGTCAATCTCACTGGGAAAGGCGACAAAAGAACAAGAAGTGGAAGAGTTCAAGAACTCTGTGCAGAACATATTGGGCTAGCTGGAAAGAATGACTGCTGAACGAGAAATGTATAAGGCACGTGCTGAGCAAGTTGAGAGCTATATAGATCATCTACTCAAGTCGCTGCAGCATGCTACTGAGACCTATGTTCTCCCTTTGGTATTAGCACAAAACACCACTGTAGAATTTGAGAGTGTCCGAGACACCGCCAAGGCCACCAGGGAATGGATTGAGGATATAATACAGGTGGGATATTAGGTACTAGAGGAGGCGACTAGCATGAGGTTGGAAGTAGAGCAAGCCCACTAGAGGCTGTAGAGCATCAAGGACAAAGTTGGGGAATTTAAAAGGGCAGTTGATACGCCTCTCCCCATCATCAAGGCATTATTCTGGACCCGTTCCCGGATTCCTACACTGCAGCAGATCCTTGGGCCTCATGATATCGATACCTTTGGATACTGGTATCGAGTCCTAGGTATGAAAAGCAACATCGTGGACTGCATCAATAAGGGATGGAAGGAGTGCGACGCAACCCTTCTTGATGTCAGAACTTTCTATGAAAAGGTCTTGCGAACTCTGATTAGTAATTGGTAGCCTGAAATGGAGTGCAACGAGATGAAATCGCATTGGAAAGACAAACTGAAGAATGACGAAACTCCTTTTTCCAAGAATGATATAGAGCTCGCCAGTGAATTACATGCAACAATAAATGATTTTGAGTCCAATAAGGTGGACTGGCTTGAGTAGGTTGCATGGATAGAGAGTCACTGTATGGATGTCGACTTCTGAATGAACAATCCACCTCTTCCTCCTCTCCAAGAGGTGTGTTCCATTTGCCTTAGGTTCCAGGTGTATGTTCGAGCAGAACGAATTGCAAGAAAGGGTATTTGGGAAGGGTACTTGGAGGAAGAAAGGGATTTTTTATTGTAAAAGGGAAAATATCTACTTTGGGGTAATGAAAAGTGCATTCCCAAAGTTAGTTATTTCTCCCCAACTACTAGGGTACTCTTTTCAGTTTTGAGCTCCATGCTATGCACTTTTTGGGGGGACAGGTTTATGATTGTTGGTTGGTTAGTTGGGAGGTATGCTCCTTATTAACTAGGTATGGGTAGTCATACTTTTGGGGATGAATCTGGGCCACTTGTATTGTTTAATTTGGGCCATTCATCCAATTTTGAAAATCTGTTTAATGGACTGGTTTTCCCTTATTTTGTAAGAATTCCAGAATTGTTGCAAAAACTCTGCCGAAATATATACAGATTTAATGGAGTTAAAAGTTGTTCATATTTCTTGTGAGTGCATGGTTCTCTTCACCATTTAATTTTGGTTATGTATTTTTGCTTTCAACTAGTATATTTGGGTTTGTATTTGATAGAGGTCTTAAGTTCATACAATTAAAGATTGACTGATTGTCAATCCCTCTATATGGTTAGTCTGAACATGTTCATATATTTAGTTCGGTTGTTAAATGCTAAATGGATGAATGTCTAAATTTAGCATTTGTGTTTAAAAGTCTGGAAATCTAATTCCCCCTCTAAAGATTGCATCAAGTTTCATTTAGTTGTGTTTAAAAAGGTTGGCTAAGTGAAACTTGGTTATTATAAGATCTTCGTCTATTTACCCAAATGTGCTATTTTAGATAAAGTAGTTAGTATCTTCCTCTTACTCTCTCTCTTTTTCCTTTTTTTTAAAACCTGAAATTGCAGACCGTAAATAGCATCATGCGTATGAATAATCTGATGAAATCAAGACCTGTAGAGTCTTAGGGACCTGGTTTGAATTTTAAAACTCATTGTATCCATAAAACGTAAGCCCCCCTCGTGTCTACCAGCAAGACACATAAACTTCTAAACCATCCCTCAGTCAAGACCTGACAAAATGAACCTTGAGGTTGTTTCTTAGTGATCATTTCAATAGCACTGGAACTTCCTTACACAAGAGAGAATGGGATTGCTATTTGAACTCTATTCTGTGTTGATCTTGAGACAAATACTTCCATTATTCAAATCCTTGGTCAAAATCCTAGTACTAGATACATTGATCAACTCTATCGGTAGTCTGAGGACCCACTATATGCTTAACCCCTACAAACTCGATGCCCTTATGGATCGCCACTCATTGTAGAGCCCTTTCGGTTTTTCCATCCTATAACACCGGAAGAGTATACCCACTGACAATCTCTAGAGTTCGTTTATGATGGACAATACCAAATGCCTAAGCACAAAATTAATATTCTTGCAGAATGTGTCCATCTCATGAACATGCTCTAGTATGGCGAAGACTAGAGTTCATGAACTATATAAAAATGTCCTCCAAGCAAACAAACAAATTTTTACTATACTCCCCACCCACATACTCATTAGTAGAATCTTCCATTGACTCATCCAACTCATACTAGTTGGAAGAAACATAATCACCTCACCTCCACATCATGCACAACTCCCTTAATCTTGAGTAGAAAATCATTTACCAATAGATTCCCTAGTCCTTATCAGACTTTTATTGTCCACATCATCCACTCCAAGAACTGCTTTGACCACTAATAGTATTCCCTTTGTGATGCAGGAGCATCTGGGCTCACAAGCAATCCTGCATCACAAAAAAAATAATTTTCTTTTTTGTATTTATGTTTTGCATTTTTTTTGTAGGTTTGAGCCTTAAGAGTATCTTTTGAAGTGTTTCAATGATAAAATATCTATTAATCAACACTTGGCTTCCATCTCAAAAATCAAAGGCAACTAGGTGCCTAAATGGAGAGAAAAGCTAGTGACTTTTGGAAAAATATTTAATGACTCTTCAAATTTCAAAGGAGTACGACTTGGTTTATGTCATAGTTGAAAAACTCAGACTCAGCAATGACTCGGCAAGCCCAAATTTTTTTAAAAACTCGGGGCTCGCCAAAA
Organism: Cryptomeria japonica; assembly: GCF_030272615.1. Taxonomy (NCBI): domain Eukaryota; kingdom Viridiplantae; phylum Streptophyta; class Pinopsida; order Cupressales; family Cupressaceae; genus Cryptomeria; species Cryptomeria japonica. The sequence continues at coordinate 194,560,492 of NC_081407.1, read as the reverse complement.
CTCGGGGAAAAACTTGGCAATACTTGACAACTTTAGCGCACATTTGAAAATACATATTTTTTACAAATATTATTCAAAAACACACATTTACACCAAATTTGTATAACATATACTGATTTCCATGATATATAAATCAAAGTTTGAGTTAAATACACAGCATAAACCAAAAAAGCGTGCAACATACGAACAAGAGTTCAATACATATCAATGTATCATAGTGACATAGAGTCATAGAGTCATAATAGATCACAAAACAACAACCTCTGAAATTCTGATTACATATCAAGTTCAAGTTTTGCTATCAATGAAAATGAGAAATCATAAATTGTGCCTACGACTAAAGCTCAAAACAGATTGTTGCCGCTGCAGGGGTGGTGCTGAAGTAGTGGCAACATCCTCAATATGTGCCTCGATAGGTACCTCTGCTGCATGATCAACCTCATGGTCCTCCTCCTCACGTGCTGCCACTTCCGCATCCCATTCCTCTCCTGCCCTCTCCAACTCACTTAGCTGCTCAACAGTAAGGAATGGATCCAAATCATTATCAACATCATCAGGAGCAACAACCCATTCTGCTGCATAAGGATCAATGTCATCCAAGTCAAGTGCTTCATGTGAATCTTGCCCTTGCACCTTCTTCTCATGTAATCGAAGGTTGTAACGCACATAGACAAGATCATTTAAGCGTTATTGAGTCAACCTATTGCGCTTTTTTGTGTGGATGGCCTCAAAAACACTCCAGTTGCGCTCACAACCAGATGCACTACAAGGCTGCGATAATATGCGGATGGCAAGTTTTTGAAGATTAGGTGTTGTGGCACCATAATCTTCCCACCACAAATCTGCAAGGATAAAAAATGTCATTTATAACTTGTGAAGATTTAAAAAATCTTAAAGAGAGAAATAAATGGTAAAATAAAATTAAACATATGTTTTTTTTACCTAGTTGTAGGGTGTGTCTCCTACGTTTGCAATCAGGTGAAGAAAACAATGGCCTTGTGGCCTTCTTATAGCTCTGCAACTCATCAAGTATCAGATCTCGAAGGTTCTCATCATCAACTAATCTTCGAATGCATGTGTCAAGGCCAACTTTAACCTCTGCATCTGCTCTGAAACTCGGGGAGTAGAAAAACTTGGGATTCAAGAAGTAGGCAGCAATGTGAATATGTTGGTGGAGTTGATGGTTCCACCTCCGATCAATTATGCGCCATATGGATTCATACTTGCTCTTGTTTGACCCATACAAGTGTTGAATCACCTCTTTGGCCTTATCCATGGCCTCATATAAATACCCCATATATACATTAAAATCGGACTTAAAAACAGGAAAATCATACCTTAGTTCGCACATCTAGGGTAGAGAAGTGATGCATTTCGATGGGGGATTGTGTTATGGAGGTTCAACTCGGCATCCTTTTATATGCGATAAAGACAACATTTTTTTTTTTTGCTAGGTGACTTGTGCTTGTGCATACCT